>NW_007256165.1:876692-925404 GCF_000164805.1 Carlito syrichta | reverse complement strand
GGGTTTTTGTGGTCTGCTTTCCAGCTTCTTTAGGTGGCTGTAGGTTGTTAATTTCTGTTCCTTCCATTTTCCTCATGTGTGTTTGTAGGGATATAAATTCCCCTCTTATTACAGCTTTTAAGGCATCCCAGAGATTTTGGTAAGATGTTTCTTCATTTTCATTTGTTTCCAGGTATCTTTTGATCTTCTGTTTTGATGTCATCATTGACCCAGGAGTTGTTTAGCATCATGCTGTTTAGTGTCCATGTCTTTGTGGTTTTTGGGGGGACTTTTTTGGTGTCAATGTTTATTTTTATTCCACTGTGGTCCGAGAAGGTGAATGGTAGAATTTCAATCCTTTTAAATTTGCTTATGCTTGATTTGTGTCCAATTATGTGGTCGATCTTAGAATATGTTCCATGCAGTGATGAGTAGAATGTGTATTCTGTGGTCTTTGGATGGAGTGTTCTGTAGGTATCAATTAAGTCCATTTGGTCCAGAGTCTCATTGAGGTTCCGGATCTCCTTGCTGATTTTTTGTCCTGATGATCTGTCTAGGGTTGTGAGTGGTGTATTAAAGTCCCCAGTTATTATGGTGTTAGAGTCAATGTCTTTCTTTAGTTTTCCTAGTAGTTGCTTTATGAATGTTGGTGCACCTATATTGGGTGCATATATGTTTAGGATAGATATTTCTTATTGATGGAGTGAACCTTTTATCATTATGTAGTGGCCCTCTGTATCTTTTTAAATTTTTGATAGCTTAAATGGTATTTTGTCTGAAATTAGGATTGCGACTCCTCCTTTCTTTTGTGTTCCATTCACCTGAAAGTTTGCTTCCCATCCTCTTACTTTGAGTCTGTGTATGTCCTTTCTAGTGAGATGGGTCTCTTGAAGGCAGTATATTATTGCCTGGTGATATTTTATCCATTTTGTCATTCTATGTCTTTTCAGTGGTGCGTTTAGTCCATTCACATTCAGACTAATTGTTGAAATGTGAGAGTTCGTCCCTATCATGGAGTTCTTATTGAGTTGTTGTTCTTCCACTTGGTTTTTTCTCTTTTCTTTTTTGTCTTTCTTTTGGTTTGGGGATTGGTTTGTGTATATTTTATTCTTTTCCCTGTACTCTTGTGAAGAACGTTGTTCTTTTTTCCTTTTCTTCTGTGTTTAGTACTTTCTTAAGTGTTTCATCTAGCGAGGGTTTAGTGGCAGCATAAGTTCTTAGGGATTAGATATCTGGGAAAGATTTTAATTCTCCCTCACTGATGAAGTTTAGCTTGGCCGGGTAGGTTATTCTTGGTTGAAATTGTTTATCTTTTAGGACTTTGAAGATAGGGCTCCAAGGTCTCCTAGCCTGCAGGGTTTCTGCAGATAAATCTCCTGCTATTCTGATTGGTCTTCCATGGTAAGTAATCTGGCCTTTTTCTCTTGCTGTCTTTAGGATTTTTTCTTTTGTGCCTACTTTATTTAGGCAAATTATTATGTGTCTAGGAGTTGGTCTTCTCATTTGTTGTCTTGCAGGGGTTCTCTGAATCTCTTGTGTTTGAATTTTTGCATCACTGATTAGATAAGGGAAGTTTTCTTGAATGATCTCATGGAAAGTTTGTTCCAATGTGGTCCCTGTTTCTCTTTCTGCCTCAGGGAGTCCGATTATTCTTAGGTTAGGCCTCTTGAGGTAGTCACTCATCTCTTGAAGGTTTTGTTCTGTCTTTTTTAGCTTATTTTCTGTGTTTTTAAGAGTTTGGGTTATTTCTATATTTTGGTCCTCAAACTCTGAGATTCTTTCTTCTGCTTGGGTAATTCTGCTTTCCATGCTTATCAATTTGTTATTTATTTCATTCACAGTATTCTTTATTACTGTTTTTTCAGATATCAGCTCCTTCCTAGTTTCTTCTTGTGTCTCCTCAATTCTTTTTAATCTCTCCATTATTGTGTTGATATCTACATTTGCAGTTTGAGACCCTTCATTCTGGGGGCTTTTAATTGTTTGCATTCCAAAGTCAGTTTTCTCAGTGTCTGCTCTCCTAGGCGTCTGGGAGTGACCCATACTCTTCTTTTGGTTTTTCTTCATTTCTGTAGATTTTTCTCCCTCTTCCCCTTTCCCTCCCTCTCTTCAATTCTGTTTTTTAGGGAAGGTGAGGTTGCTTTTATTTCTCTTCTGCAATGACCTGTTCTTCCTTATGAGGGTCTTCTGGCTTTGTTCACTTTTCCCTCTGCTTTACAGCCTGTCTATTCAGCAGTATGCAGCCTTGGTCCATTCAGAGAATCTCACCAGTCCACCTATGCCATCGCCATCTTGCCCGAGAATTAACTTTTTAATCAAACCCACAAAAATGTTTTTAATCTATCTTTTTACTAATTAATTATTTTTTCACTACTAGAAGTTGCTGGCTGCATCAAGTAAGGCTTTAACTAAAGGTTGCCACAGTTTCTTTATTTGTAAAATGAGGGTGGTGATATAACCTGTCTCATAGGCTTTTTGGGAAGTTGACATAGTTAGATTATTGATAGGATGACATGGTACTTAGTACTTTAAACCGATGACATAGGCACACAATTAGGGTTACATTATTGTTATTGCTATTATTATCATTTGTAGCAAAACTAAAATATGATTCAGTTGCTCTGCTTTGGGAGCTCTGCTGAGTTTAAAGGGGGCTTGAAAGCCCCAATGAGATGGGACTCCCTCAGGAGGGTGAAGTCTCAAGGCAACAGCTGAGGATGAGGCTCCAGCAAACAGGACACGAGATTGAATCATCTGCTCATTGTCTGAGACATTTTTCAGCTGTGTGTCTAGGGCAGAGTCTGCCTAGACTCGAGGAGACATCAGACTTTGGGTCAAACACTTTAGAACCAGATGCTCCATGGCAGAACAGAAGGCAACCTTGCGACATGAGAGTGTGAGCATGAGGTGCACCAGGGAGCAAGTGGGGGCCTTCAGGTGGGCCATGAGAGGCAGGGCTGTCCCTTGAATCTGTTTCCCAAGGGTTGTCCCAGCCTTCCTTTGCAACTCCCAGAGGTTAAAGGCCTTATGCGACTCAGTGGGAAAGTTCTTGATCTATGTTGGGTTGGACTTAGTTGCAGGCAGATTTACCCAAGGCCAGCTAAGAATTACTGAGAACAAAAATAAACAAAAATAAACACTTCCAAGTTCCCCAGGTCTCTTTTAAGGGCCATGTCTTCTCCTTCCACGGATTTTCCAGTTAGAGAACATAAAGGAGACAGGTAGGAAGAAAGGAGACAGTGTCCAGAGAAGATAGCATGTGGGGCTGGGAGTTGGAAGACAGACTGTCATGACTGGGAGCAAGGCCTCTGGTTGTGGGGCTTCCTATACCACCTGTCTGCACCCCAAGTCTTGGATTCATAAACTGTCCTTACTTCTACAGATAATTGTCCTCTGGGTACTATCTGACCCATTTTGTGTCCTCTTCACTATTATCTTAGGAGGTTTACAAAGGTGAACAGTATAGAATTATATGAACGTATTTCTGTGTGATCTGAGTAACACCCTATACTCTCTCTCTGTACACACACACACACACACACACACACACACACACACACTCTTCCATTCTATATTCGGCACATGTAACCATTCATGCTCATAAACACCATTTCCGTGGCATTGCGGAAATGGAGTTGGAGTCATTTCAAACTGTTTTGAGTAATAAAGGGCGAGGCCTGTGAGGTAAGGATTTTCCTCACAACTCCTCCCTGAGAGTCTGTTTCACCCAAAAGGTATTCATTGAGCACCTCAGTGTACTGGTCCCACTCTGAGTACTGGTGATACCACCATGAAGAGACAGATGTAGGAGTTCCCAATTTCATGAATTTCATGGAACTTGGTGTTTTTCCAAATGAAGTGGCATGTCCAAAATTACACAACATGGTATCAGACCTTTTCTTTGCATCTGCTCTTAGCACTGTTAGTTTTTTATTTGCTGGAGGGGTTAAAAAAATCAGTGATTAATATTTACAATATAAAATAGTGGCTTCTCATTTCCTGTTACGTCTTGGTTTCACCCATGCCCCAGAGTAAAATTGCCTTGCATTTGAGCAACCATTTATCATCACAGCAATGATTCAGATCTCTAACTGGGCAAGGCAAGGATGAAATTAAGTGAGAGATATGTTATAGGTTGAACTGTGTCCCCCCAAATTATATATTGAAGCCCTAACCATCATGGGATGTTGTTTTACACCAGGGTTTCTCAGCGCTACTGACAATTTGAACTGCACACTCCTGTGCATTGCAGAATGTTGAGTCATACCCCCAGTAGCATCACAGCCATCTCCAATAAATCATGACAACCAAAAATGTCCCCGGAATGGCTACATACTCCCCGAGAGGAAAAATTTTCCCAAGCTGAGAATCAATGATGTTCACAATAAATTAGGAGATTGACATTTAACATGTGTGCTATGATAAAGTTTCTTAACTAGGAATAGTAACTGTGAAAAGTTGTCTTAAGGAAGACAAAGAAAGCAAGTCATTGGTTGTGGGTTGAATCATGTCCCCCTAAAAAGATATGTTCTGGTACCTGTGAATGTGGCCTATTTGGAAATAGGTTCTTTGAAGGTGTGATCAAGTGAAGATGAGGTAAGGATGTCCTTATAAGAAAAGAAGAGACAGAGACAGAAGACAACCATGTGACAATGAAGGCGGAGATCAAAGTGAAGAAGCTGCAAGTCAGGGAACGCCAGGGATTGTCAGCCATCCCCAGATGCCAGGAGACATGCAACGTACAGACCCTTCAAAGGGAGCATGGCCTTGCCAGCACCATGACTTTAGATTAGGAGGAAAAAATATGAGAGAATGTATCTCTGTTGTTTTAAGGCACGTAGGAATGTGTTTCAGCAGCCACAGGAAATGAATCCAGGTGTCTGGGAAGAGCCTGTCCTGCCTGAAATAGCTCACCTAGGGGCTGATGCACAGGAGCTTAAAATTCCCAGTTACTCATCCCAGGTGGTGATGGCAAAAGCTAGATGAGGCCCATCAATTCAAGGTAAGATGAGCTATTGTTTTGTGAACAAGGTGGTGGATACAGGATATTCTGCACCCACTTCCTTGCCACACCAAGGACAAATGCTACAGTAGATATATAAATAAACACATAATACATGCACATATAAAGAAAACATTATTACACAATACACATGGACACATATATCCAAGACAAAAGTATAGTGATATAATATGGACATATCAGCAGAGAAGCTGCAGGAGACCAGAATAGGCCACCCCAAAATATGACTGTAGAAGATCAAAATATGCTGTCCCCAAATAGACCTTTTTGGCATAAGAATTATTTTGAGCTAGTTATTTTGAGAAACTGCAGACACAGGAGATGCTCTGAAAACAGAGTAGATGTTACCCTTTTGTGATAGAAATTTACATCTGTAACAGAAGTCTCCATTTGTAAGGGTGTCTCCCTCTCAGAACCTGAGGAGAAACAACTCTAGATCTTATCAATGGAGAAAGTGGGGTTTAAGTCCACATAATGAGTCATACCCTGTTTACTACGCTTTTCCTGGTCACATTCTCATTCCTTCCTTCTTTGTTTCAGTGGAAGAGGGCATTTAAGCCAGGACTCTAAACCACCTCTGATATTTACTAATTTCTCTGGGTATCTCCCAAGTGTATGTGCAAGCTGTACATGTTAATAAACTTCTGTTTGTTTTTCTCTTGTTAATCTATCTTTTGTTACAGGTGTTCACTCTAACTAATAACTCAGAAGGGTAGAAGAAAAGTTCTTTTTTTCCCCTTCTCCTACAGAGCAAATGTGTGGAATTTCTCCATTTACAAGAGAACTGGTGGTGGTGGGGGGGGTGTTGTCTGGTGAAACTGCACGTAATCTGTTGATTATTCAGAATGATCTTGAAGCTCTCTCCTTATGAAGTTGCCTTTAGAAGCAGTTTATAAATCTTTCTAGATGTTTGGTCATATTTCTCACATAACGTTCCACAGCTTGCCTGACTCCTTGATTCCTGAGACGTTCTCCACTTGAGTTTCAAAGACTGAAAAATAAAATTCACCTTCCAGGAGTGATGAGTCATCATCCATGAGGACAGTCAAAAGAATATGACATTCAGTATGTGTCAAGATTCCTAAAGATGTTCATACTTTTCACTAAACACACTATGCAGGGCATATGATGGCTTCATGCACAATATTCTAATGTTATGGGTGCTGATGAGGCAGAAGATTATTTGTGATCAGAAAAAAATGGAACTATGAATTCCCCCCAAATGGGGGACTCGTTAAGTAACTTTGGTGCATCCATGTGATGGAATATTCCTAAGACATTAAAATTCAAGCTTTAGAAAAAGGTCATAAAACATGAATAGCATAATCTCAATTCTTTTATCACAAATACTGAAAGGATATACTTCAACATTAGGGATGATTCTAATTTCTTCTTTTGGGCTTTTTGTATTTTCATTTTTTTTTTACAACAAATATATATTCTTTTTTAATAAAAAAAGATGTTTATTGAGATATATGAAACAGTTTAACCCATTTTAAAAGTGAAGTTTTATGGGCTTGGCAAATGTTTATAGTATGTTACCACCACCACAATCAAGATATAGAATGCTCTGCTGACCTAAAGAAAGAAACTAAACAAAATTAATACAGAGAGTTTATTTGGGCCAAGATTGAGGACTGCGGCCCAGGAAACACAGACAAGTGCTCCAGAGAACAAAGGAAAGACTCGAGTGTTTAAAGAAAAAAAGGACAAATCAGGAGAGGAGAGATTATAAAAGTTGTTTGTCAGAATTCTCAACTTGTGAGAAATAGTATTGATTAGTGATTGACTATACATGTTGAACTATAGCGTATAGGTTTGGTACCCAGCATTGGCATTGTTAATTTGATTTATGGCTAATTAGTGGCAGTCAGTCCAGAGCTCACAAAACAGGCAGTTTCGAAACGATTAGCTCAGGGAGGGAGTAACACTGACTACCGTCACATTTCAGTGCCTCTCAGGGTCTGATAACTTAAAGAGGCTCAAATTCCTCAGATAAAAGTTTCTTTTCTTTCTCTGTTCCTATCATCCTAAAAAGTCCCCTGATGCCCCTACCTCTCATCAGGCCCTGGCATCACTGCTCTGTTTTCTGTTGCTATAGCTTTGCTTTTTCTAGAAGAGTGTATAAATGGAATGACATAGAATATAGTCTTTTGGGTGTAAGTTTTAACCTCTTAGCATATTTTAAAAATGCATTCATCAACTTCCAGGCTTTATATGAGATAATTAAACATCTTTAATGATTGATAGGGTTAGCCTTGTCAGTCGGGTTTTCCATTCTGTGCAGTTGGTAGCACTCTAAGCTGATAACAATAGACGCCATCTTTGAAATTCTACCCTCTTCTCAAGACCCTCCTTAAGATCAGTTTGTCCAAGGAGCTTTTCGTTATAGTTCTTCCCCCAAGCAATTATGACTTCTTCTTTTTGGATCCTTGCAGCATATACAGCTCTAGCCAGGCATTCATTTTCTTCTTTGTACTATAATTATTGTGCCCTAGTTTAATCTGTTCCAATATTTCCAATCAATTAGATGTCAATTAGGCTCGAGAGTTATCTTATTTATCCCATAAAACGTCATTACACATATACACAATTTGTTGTTGGTCTGATTTGCATTCCCATTATTATTTTCTTCCAGCATGCTGCCCTCTCTGCCCTGGTCATTCTGGCCTCCTCACTGCCCTGCACAAGACTGAGCTTACTTTCACCGCATGTCCTTCAGGTTACAACAGGTCACCGTGCCTTCAGGCCTCACAGACAGCATAATTTATAATGGGAAAGAATGCTAGGTGTCTGAGTCTGTGGAGGATCTTTGTCCAACACAGTGCAGGACTGGCAGTCTCCAAGCATACTTCTCTATAGTTGTAGCCAGGAACACTTGCATTAATTCTAATCTCTACCCATGATCTCTCTAGACTTCGTTTTGAGTCTCTCAAAAATTGACCTCCTTGAGAAAACAAACAGTCCAACCGTGTAGTGCATAGCTACACATATGAAAGCAGGTTCTAAGTTACCCCCTAAAAAGAAGCTCATTATTTTATTGCAGGACTTCTCAGAACTTTTGGAATAACCCTGTGGTTTGTGGCTCTCCAGCTTATGATACAGTGCCCAGTAGTTCCCAAATATATTTAGCCACAAACTCTGCCCCATTTAAAAAACCTTTACTGCTGGGCTCGGTGGCTCAGCCTGTAATCTCAGTGCTTTGGGAGGCCAAGGTATGTGGATTGACTGAGCCCACAGGTTCAAGACTCGCCCGGGCAACTTGGCGAGACCGCATCTCTACAATAAATCAAAAATTAGCCGGGCGTGGTAGCGCACGCCTGTCATTCCAGCTACTTGGAAGGCTGAGGTGGAGCAATTGCTGGAGCCCAGCAAGTTGAGGCTGCGGTGGCCGGGAGCGTGCCACTGCACTCCAGTCTGGGCGACAGAGTGAGACTCCAATTCAAAAAAAAAAAATCTTTTACTTTGAATTAGTTACAGACTCAGGGGAAGTCGCAAAAATAGTACAGAAAGGTCCTGAATGTGCTCCCCATTTCTATATTGTGTCGCAGCAATTTGTGGGACTCTGAATTTCAAGAGCTGCCTTAAGGATTATGTGGTTCTTTTTTCTGAAGATCTCCTGCATCACAAAGGCAAAGAAAGTCAGTTCCTTTGAGAAATCTGAGATATCTCTGCATTTAAGGACACAATGTATTCTTGTGTGAGCAGCACATACAACTTCATCTTTCAGGTTTAGCTTTTACATTCCAAGGCCCAGACCTATGATGTGTATTTTTTAATTTTAGCAGTAGCCTCAGGCAAATTAAAAGCCAACCAAAACACTGTATTTTGAGTAGAGTGCACGTTAAACAGTTCATTCCTCCCAAATATCTTGTCATCGAAGCTGGCAATCAGAAAGAGGCAAGAAAGCCTTAATTACAGAGAGAACAAGAAGTGAGAGAGAAAAACCATGTGCTCATGGCATTCTGCTCTCTGATGATGCCCTAAGATTGCCACTTGCTTGGAAAGCAATTTCTAGCCACAGAAAGGCTAAAAGGATGGCACTCTTGACCCCTGACTTCAGGAACACAGAACCTGCATTCAAAGCCCGTCACAGATATACCAGCCCTCCCTGCCTTTGAATTGTGTTTCTTTTCCCTCCTCCTCTCCAGTCACCCCTCTCCCCACCCACAGACCCAACTTCATCAGCCTTGACCCGATTTCCATAACCTACCACATCCTGCTGAACCTTTGCCTATGCCACACCTGCTGCCTGCTGGCCTTTCCCGTGCCTTTGCCGAAACCCTCTTCAGTGCTCACCAGCCGGAATTAATCACTCCCTCTCTGGGGCTTTCTGGCCACATTTTTTTCTGCAATGGCCAGAAACCCAACTCAGACTAACTTATGTAGAAATGGGCCCTTTACTGGTCTTAAAACCAAACTGTGGGAAGGGTGGGGATGCCAGGAAGCAGGGATTCAATGGCCGACTTGGTTCTCCTGGCCTCTCTCTAAGGGTCTTCGCCTCATTGTCTCAAACTCTGTCCATGGGGGAAGAGCCCAAGGTGTTGTCCTCTTAGCAAAAGCATAACAGGTATAAGGAAGATTCTGGGACCCTCGCTGGGGCTAGGAGCAGGAGGCACTTAGATAAGTGTGGGACCAGGATGTTCTGTCAGGCAACAGTTTCCACTCAAGTCACACAGTGGATGCAGAACAAGGGGGGCGGGGGTGTTGGCACTATTGGTAGGAGACCTGGGAAGGTGTGATGGGAGGACAGCACTAGCTGTCAATGACAGGATTTTCCACCTCCACTAAGAAGAGATCTCATTGGACATCTTGGGACACGCACGGAACCTCTGTCCTCCTAAAGGGCAAATGCCTGGTCTTGCTGATATTTCTGCCGTTCCAGGGCAGGGCATGGGCACAGCAATGCTGCATCCAGTGCACCTCAACGTTTGTTGAATCCACTAGCCATGAATCGGGTACCGATGAATTTCACATGGCACAACTCATGAAGCCTGTACCAGCTGATCTCCACATTCTCACCGTGCTACAGGGGCAGGTTAAAGGGAGACCAACAGTTAACACACCCTTATGGTCACCTTTCCCCACTTGCTTGCCTTTAACCTGACCCATTGTTATTTATCTAAATAAGATAAAGAAATAAAACAGAGATTTCCTGTCAAGGGGAAATCTTTAAATTTTGATAAATTTTTGTCTATTAATGAATAATGATCAGATAGTGCTTTGTTTTGGATTAATACAGGCATGATAGTGATCATGAAAAGCACTTTTATAGGTTTTAACTTGCCACGTTCAATATCGTTGTATTTTCTCTAAGAGGCTGGCTTCCCCTTGTGTCCTATGGCAGCATTTGACAAAGCAGTTGACACTATCCCAACAAATTATTTACTCAAAAAGAAGAGGTGTTCATTTTAGACATATCTTTCCAGGCTCTCTGGAAAAACAAATCACATGAGTATAGGAGTGTTTTTGAAAAACAGATGAATAATTATCCTCTTGGGCACCAGGAAATGCTGGTCTCCAGGGGTGGGCAGGAGGCAGTCTGGAAGCAGAGGCGACCTCCTTCCAGGCTCCAAGACAACTTGGGTGTTATCCTGGGTCCTATGCCCTTTATCAGCCCCCACCTCTACCCTACAGATTCTACCTCCTAGATTTCACCAGCTCTGTCTCCTCATCTTTATTCTCATTGTCACACCTCAGTCTGGGTCTCCGTTACCTCTCCCTAGACAGAGGCTGACAAACATCTTCTCTCAAGAGCTAGAGAGTAAATATTTCAGACTTTGTGGAGACACAAAGTCTCTGTCACTGCTACTCCTCAAGTGGTCCTGGGCTACAGCAACCACAGATGATGTGTAAGTGGTGGGCGACACCAAGGTCCGAGAAGCCCCCAGCCTGCAGGCTGGGCTGCATCGAGGCTGTGGTGTGCCAACTCTTGGACAGCATCCCTCAGCCACTTCATCCCTGGTCTGTGCTTTTTTTCTGCTTTATATCCCTAGACCTTTACAGTGTGTTTGGCACATAAGAGACATTCAATAAAAGCCTGTTGAAAGACTGAATGAGTCCTCTGACCCAAGCCTGCATGCCTATGATGTCATTCTCTTCCTGAGCTGCCAAGTATCATTTCCAGTTTCATTAACTTAAGATAAAAGATCTGAGACTCTTTGGAGATTTACTAAGAATTGGAAATCCATTTCCCTTCTGGTGACATAACCTATATATTTATTGTTCTAAGCACAATTGTTTCAGAAAGATAGAATCCAGCATCTCTTCTTGCAAGAATTTTAAAACACCTTCCTTTGGATGTGAATAAGCGTGGTAAGTTTGATCAGAGCTTAAACAAGTGGTGTTTTGTTTTTTGTTTAAACAAGAACGTCTCAGATGTAGGAGAATGATGAAAAGGTCTGAAGCTGGCAAGAAGAAAATTATATCATTAAACTCTGTGTTTGGTCAGACATATTTTGCATGCCTTTAGGGTTAATCATTCTTGGAAGAAATTCCTCACCTTGTTCCCCAAGTCACAGGAAAAAGACTTTGCTTTAATTGTTTGTATTTATGAAGGAGGGTTGCTACGGGTCACACAGTTTCCCTCTGCTTAAACACAACTTGATCTGGAGTGGGTGTGCACTGCTTGGGACTAGCATGAAACTTGGGTGTCGCAAACTGAGATGGCACAGCCACAATCAGAAGGAACCTCTGCATCAGATTAAGATGTGGGTCAATAATCCACTAGCCTCCATAGCAGACTCTTTCAAGGCTTTCTGCTTTTAACAAGCTATTAGAGGATGGCAGAGTCAAAATACCACCCAAGCAAGCAAGGAAGGTTTGGAGCTAGCTTTTTACATATCATATGCTCACCTCAGGAGCCAGGAGGGGCTCAGGCTGGCTTTCATCAGCTCACAAGAGCCATTGTACACAGCTGTTCCCAGCGATTTCACACTGGTAGCTTGAAATTAGTTGTGGTGGGAGTGTTTACACAATGGAAATAGGTGAGTGATCCAAATCAGGGCTTTTGTCCCAAGGAGGGCCAGTTGTTTAACATTTTCCAGTACACCACTGACTAACTCCCTTGTAAAGTCAATTTTCCTCATCCTCCAATGCCTGGATGTAGTGAAACAAAAAGCAACTGACCAATGCAGCTCATTTTTTCTAACACCATGGGTATTAGAAAGATTCATATTACTTGGTTTCTGCTTTCAAGGAGTCGTCTGGGAGCTAAAACATATGAGAAGATTACCAATGATGTCAGTCACTCAAAGTGACCTTGTATGAGTTTTTTAACCTCAATGCATCTCAGTTTTCTCATCTGTAAAATGGAAGTAATAATACCTTGCAGAGGAGAAAAGAGATTAAATGTAAATAAAGCATCTAGCTTGTTGCAAGGCTGGTGATGTGTGCTTATCAAAGGTTGCCATTATTATTATTATTGATTAACTGAAGAAGGAAGGGGTTGGTTATGAGAAGAGTCGCAGGAAATTAAGAGTAGAGGCAAGTGAGACTGTGGTGGGGCAGTTTTAGTCTAGTGGCCACAGAATAAGCAAAGGGTCAGTGTCAGGCATCTGGTCTACCCTCAAGACACCAATAGTGTAAGAACTATCCATGGGGAGATTTGGTTCTGTTCCTGGTTCTCACATCACTTCCGCATGTGACTTAAAGCTTCACTTGAATCCTGTCTATCAAAGAACTTAAAACAGAATCAGGAGAGAAACAGCTGTTAGCAAAAACTCCTCAGTTGATCCCACCCCCAGGTCTCAGGAAGAGGGCAACAATGCATGGATCTCACAATAAAGCTGGTGTCTATGGAAGCAGGAAGGAATCATACAATTGTCTGAATATGCTTCAGATTGGCTGACTCCCCACTGTGCTTTGAAAGGAAGCTCTTACTATGGCAACTGGGTCACTATAAGCAACCATAAAGGAGAGAGAAGCTAAGCTCTTGTTTCCTTCCATGAAGTAGAAAACATTGTTTCATGTGTGTTTTTAGAGGATTATCTTAACAATTTAATTGAGTTGTATACCTCCCTCACCATAGAAATCCACATTAATAAAGGAAAAATGTTTTGCTTTTGTTACACTCTAGGATTTAGAGATGTATCTGGTTTTTTTTTTTCTCTTTTCTTTTTTCGGTCTTGTTTTTGCTTGTTTGTTTGTTTGCTTGCTTGCTTGTTTTGAGATAAGGTCTCAGTCTGTCATCCAGGCTGGATGCAGTGGTGTGATAATAGCTCACTGCAGTCTCAAACTCCTGGGCTCAAGTGATCCTCCTGCCTCAGCTTCCCAAGAGTTGGGACTACAAGTGCATGCTAGTGCCCAGCTAAGTGCATCTGTTTATGTGCTCAAAAGAGGTGGCGAGTGAACAATCTGCTATCAATAGACTTCTTTCAGATGGTATCATCCATAGTTGCCACTGGATAGGGTTTATTGTATCAGTCAAGATTCTTAGTTGTAAGTAACAGAAACCAAATTTGCTATTTTAAGCAAAATGAGAATTGATTAAAAGGACACTGAGAAGCTCAAAATCTCTCTTGGCAGGATGGAGAGCCAGTCCTGGAGGTTATGCACCCAGGAACACTCTACCTCACTCATTTCAAATAATGCCACTGCTGCAGCTGGTGGTCATTGCCAACATAGGGGCATTCCTGATGCTGGACATCCCCAGACCCCAGATGCACTGCAACCAGAATCACTGCCACTGTGCCTGTGGAAACTGGGCATAGCTCCTCCTCCTTTCCTAGCATGAGTTCTGTACTGTGACTGTTTCTATCTGCTACTAGCTTTCCACTCAAGGTTTGGCATGGGTGCTTATTGTTGGTGATATGCCCATTCTGAACTGCACAGAAATCTGGGAAAGTGAGAAATTGGCATCCTCAGCTTTGCTACTGGAAAGTGTGCTCTGCCATGTAAAATGGAGAATGCCACAAACAGAAAAAAAGGATTCACATCAGTTGGAATGCTTTTGGCTATGAATAATAGAATATCCAACAAAAATTGGCTTAAACAAGACTTATTTTCTCATATAATGAGAAGTCCATAAGTAAGTGGTTCCAAATTTGGCAAATTTAGTGCCAAAGAAAGCTATTTAAGATAACGGATGCTTCTATCTTTCTGTTCCACCACCCACAAAGCACTGACTTCTGTCTTTAGGCTTGGGCCCTTATGGTTACCAGATGATGTCCATAGCTCCAGATACTGCGTCTTCATACATACAAGATGCTAATATTTAAAATGGTGCTTCTCTATGCACACATATTTTTATCAGGGGAAAGAAAACTATGACCAGATGTTATATAGGAGGTGTCCTCGTGGGTCCCACTAGTCAAGACTAGAAGAAATAATCATCCTAATTTACCTGCGAGGAAGGCAGGTAAATTGAATACCCAACATTTTCAGCCTCCATAGTGCAATGTAGATTCTGCCAAGAAAGAGGAAGAGTGTGTGAATTGCTGTCAGACTGAAAACCAATAGAGTCTGTTATAGCCACCATGCTTAGAAACATTGGATGACTACCAGGCTGAAATTATGAAGTGGGACTACTATTGGTTTTCATCCTGTATGAAAATTCTGATCTTTCAGTAGCATATGCCTGGTGTGCTTTGCTGGAAAGGACTCTAAAGCTCTGTCTGGGCTCAGCAGGAAAGAGAAACATCATTAGCTAGTGATGTCCATGGCTGTGAGAGAAGGTAGTTTTACTACAGAGGCCACAATTTGTCATACCCATCCTGCAGAGCAACCAGCCTGATCCTAATCCAGGTGAAGTGAGGTTCAATGTACCCAAGCCTGACTTGTACTCCACATCTTTAAAATAAAAATAAAATAAAATAAAATATGCTTAAAATAAAAAAAAAACTCTTCATTCATTTTGCAAGGTATTTCCATTTTCTTTTAGAGAACTGAGTATGACTGTGGGCCTGAAGCTTCTGCGATGTCTTACCTTGATACCACCACTTTGGATTGTTCTATTTCTCATGTCCAGGGGGGCATAGCTCCTCCTCCTTCCTTAGCATGATTTCCAGCTGCAATGATTGGCACAAATCCTTGGCCTGGGGACAGATGCTGTTGGGGACCTGTACTGGCTGGGGGAAATGATCAATTGTATTATGAGTAGGTTCATTGTTTTCTTCAAATGTTTATTTCCCCTGTAATGGACATTTTGGGGGAAACTGCTCTTATCTCATATAGTGTATTTTTTGCTCCTGAGACTGAAGAATATTTGGTTCAAATCTATGTATTCCAGAATATGAAGTAGCTATGTTGTTTGGTTGCTCTTTGAGCATATAACTACAAAGAGAAATATTAATAGTAAGTGCTCATTATGGTCACAACCATTACCACTATTAATAACAAGTAACACAATAGAGTAAGCTTCACAGTTTACAAAACACATTCCTACACAGTACCGCTTTAAGTTTCAAGAGTGACAACAGTCTTATGAGTTAGCATGGGTAATAACAGTAGCTAACTTGAATAGAGCACCTGCAACCTTTTAGTCACTGTGCTAGTTGTTTATATACATTCATTTAATCCTTGCTGCGATACGTTGAGGGAGGTATTATCATTTCCCCATTTGTCAGATGGGGAAATTGAAGCCTAAAGAACTTAAGTAACTTTTCCAAGGTCACATAATTTGTAAAGGGCAGATCCTAGATTCAAATACACATCTGTCTCACTCGAGAATCTAAGCTCTTAGTGCTCTATTATTTTCATTTTAGCATTGTTATTATTTCCATTTTTGGCAAACTGAGGAAACTAAGGTCTAATAATTGGGCATGATCCATCCATGGCCATTCAGTTATGATAAAGGCAGAACCACCTATGGTTTCTTATTTCATTATCCCAAGGACTGAAGACAGATGATCACGCTTACAAAAAGGTAAGACTACAGCTTTGGAGAAGTGAGGAGATTAGGGCAAGAATGATCAATCGCCTAATCCATCAGATGTCGTCATCTTATTCAAGCTCCCAAACAGAATGCCACATAGCACAGATGAAAGGCAATAGACTAGAGGGCAGCTATACCTAGATTGGCATCTTACTCAATTACTTGACTTCTCTGATCTTTGGTCTCCATATTTGAAAAACAATCTATTTTATAGAAGAGTTGGGAGAACCAAATGAGATAATTGCATAAATTATGCACTTAACTCCTAACACTTAAATATGCCCATCAACTTTCACCAACTCCATAGGCCTGTCTTCTTTTCACTTGCTTCCAGAAGGTCTATACTGCTCACACCCTAATCAAGAAATGTTTCAAGAAGATGGTATACTCTGGTCATGAGACTTCCCAACAGGAGTTGATTAGAAGCCTGGACACATTCACCCTGTGCAGCAAATGCGTCCGTAAAGACTTTGAGCCTTGTAAAACAAAAACATATTACATTAGAGTTCCATGCCTTCACACCTGACAGTAAATGTTACCAGAAGTGTGAGCCAACAATTGCACCTGGGTTTGATAGCAGAGCTAGCTGCTTGGGTATTAGAGGATCTCAGACCCAGGACTTTGCTTGGTAGATAAAGATAAGAAGTCTGAATGACTGCTAATGGTTTTAGTAGGCAGCCAATATTTATCCATTTACACTTCTGAAAGTGGATTTTGAGACTTTCAAATGAGAGCTACAATTTAGTCATGGCTTATGCCAGATTTCTTGGTGGCATAGGGAAATGTCTCTGATGGTGGTCTGCAAATAGTCGTATGTGGGCCCTCCATCGAGTGGCCCTTATAGACTGAAGTCATCCCTTATAGACAAGTTCCATAAGGGTAGAACCTTATAGCCTAGGTCACCAGTAAATGGTGATGTTGGATGTTGCTGGTGGGTGAATGGATGGATAGATAGGTGGATGGATGGGAAGATGGATGGGTGGGCCTAACTTTGTCTAAGTGGCGATGCATTAAGACAAAGACATCATGAATACAAAAATAGATTGCCACTTCCTTTTTGGTTTTCAGCAGAAACATTCCCATTCAAGTTACATAAGCACATACGTAAAAAAAAAAACCAGATAAAGGAAGTGAGCCCCTTGGATGGCATTAATCCCGGCTGCAGCAGACCACAGTGGAGGGGGACTCTCCTCAGGTCCCTGGTTGGGCCACAACCACAATGACAACAGTACCACTTCAGTTTTATGTGATGAGCTCACACTCACACCCAGTCTGTTGTCCTGAGTTAAGAAGGAAGTGGCACCAGAAGTCAAGAAATCTATTTTAAGTCTTTCTGACTGTACAAGATGAGGAACTTTGAAACAAAGTTTCCCTCTAAATCCTACAACAGCCTTGGGCAATTAGTAATAGATTCATTTCAAAACCCTGCAGACTTCACACCAAGCCACCACAGGTGTTTTTTTGAGGGGAAGATGGGGGTAGATGAGAACAACTATTTCCAAAGAGCCTGCTTTGTGACAAGCACAAGATGGGCTGGTTTAACAGGTAGTTTCCTTATTTTTATAATAGCCCTTTAAGTTAGGTTTTATCTTTGTTCTTGTTAGGGAGGTCGCAGGACTCACACAAATGTGTAAAAGCAACAGAGATTCAAATCTAGCACTAAAATAAAATATTAGATTTAAACAAGAAATACTCAGGTGCATTAATAAGAAAGCTGAAATAGAATGCTCAGTGGATTAGTGCATTTACATTCCCGTTAAAGCCATAAATAATCATTCAATGGTCACATACATTTGTGTTTTGATTTACTGACCTACAGTCTACAGTTCATGTACTTTGGGTTATTTTTGTTTTCTCCTACTAAAAATACAAGGGAAACCTCCCAGAGAACTGGAATTATCTTTTGGAGGGTAGGTCCCTTATAGTACATACTCCCCCTGCTAGGTAAGTGTTCTAAGAACTCATGGGCATTAGTGTACCAGCTAGCTTTGTTGTGAGAGGCTGCATTGCAGAAGAAACGTCCTGAGTTGTGGCAAACAGGTAACTAGTTCTTCTACCATGGCAACACATCCTGAGTGTTTAGCAGTTTGACCAATAATGTCATGACCCCTGTGCCCCACGCTCCCTGTTCACCTGATCTTGCCCCCAAGCAACTTTGTTTTTCCCCCAGTGGAAAATGTCCTTAATGGGAAATGTTTTGCTAATGTAGAAGAGGTGAAATAAAAAATGGCAGAAACACTAAAAGGCATCAAAATTGACAAGCTCAAAAACCGTTTTGAGAAGTGGAAACAGCATCTTGATAGGTGTATTACATCAAGCAGAGAGTACTTTGGAAGTGACTGAAATTTAGACATGTAAGAATAAATACACAATTTTTATAAATAAATTTCAGTTTTGGGGGTCCCTTGTTATAGATTTATATCAACACATTTATAATCTTTTATCTGGTTCTTCTTGTGCTCACCTATGATGTATTACCATTCAGCATTTTCCAAACTGGTGCCTTGTAGAATACATATCAACCAGGTGTTATAAAATGGGACCCAACAAGTCTTGCATGCACTAACTTAATTTAAACAGAATTAAACAAAATTAAACAGATTTGTTTAATTCTAACTTTTTCTGTTTTCGGAATCGTTAACTGCTAACATGTATAATCAATTGTCAAGGGACAGGCAGTATGCGGCATTTCCCAAAATTATTTGAACTCAGAATCTTTTTTTGTTCCATCATGCTTATGAATAACTCCAAAGAGAGTAGGGAACATAGCTTGAAAAACATTGACTGCACAGATTTGTGTTTCATGAGGTTATTCCTGCAAGTCATTTCAACATGGCATATTGTCTACAATTCCAGAAGCTGCCATCGGTTGAACCATGAGTTTGTTCTTGGCGCCTAGTGCAAATGGTTTTCCATGGCACTAGTAAGCTAAGGCAGCTTCTGAGAATCCCAGACTGGCTGGGTTTATGTTACCTCCCGAACTATTCCATTAATGCTAAACAATAATAACTTTTCATGTCAAGCACTTCCAAGTCTCAGAGTTTCTTTATCCACACGCTGGGCTCTGCTCAGCCATTTGTCTGTGGATTTTCCACTAGGAGCAGGGACCAGGCCCTGCTCACCTTTGTACCACCTTGGTTTCAGCCAGCAATGACTGTTGAAATGGCCCTCATTTATATGCCTGCCCAACTCTCCAGTAGGCAAGGCAGGTATTTCCATCTCCAGGTGACCCTTCATGACACTGAGGTACAAAGAAGCAAATTTCTAATTTAGGAAAGTTAGAATGCAGCACAACTAGGACCAGAACTCATAACTTGAGACGCTGAATAAGAGGGTCATTCTCTTGCAGGTGTGCTGATCCAGGGCTCTAAGTTGCCACATAGTATTCTAGAAAGAAAAAAGATTGAGATTTAAACTTAGAAAAAGACCAAATCTGTCTCTAACTTGATGAATGAGACACAAAAGACCCCACAGTGGGGGAACACATACTCCTCCCACCTCACAAGACTTTCTGGATGCCTCCAGAAGTTAACTGCTACAGGATTGAAGATGTGAACGAACAAAAATAGTGAAACAAACTTTGACGACTGAGTAAGGGAGAACAGTAAAACAGGATCCATTCTGCCTCTGAAAAACATGCTTATTTAAATCATTGCTATGTGGGCCCTATGTGAAACTCACCTCTACTGTCATACTGATCAGAACTGTACCAGGAGATAACCAACTGACCCAAATCCTCCCATCAATTACTCTCAACTTTGCCCATTATCTAGGTTTGGGTGGGGGTGGGGGTGCGGCAATATCAGGGATATGAAGTACTTTATAGGTTCAATTTAGGGAAGTGTGTACCTTATGTGCTTCTGCAGCATGAAGCATAGTTGGGGGCGACTGAGATTTACTGCTGATTGCCTGTGGCTTGTGTGGGGTCAAAGCTCCCAGGCTGCCTGCAGAAAGGAGTAAAAGGTTTTCTAATGATGCAGTGACTGCTCCTAAACTCAGCAATGACAAAAGGGATCATAGCTCTAGTCAAAACATTACCCACAGAGCTAAGATGTTGAAACTCAGGAAAACAAAAATAAAAACAAAAAAACTTTCTTAGTCTAAGTATTAATTTGATAAAATACTTTCATTTTGGAAAGACCCTTCCAGGGAAATGTATTTACTCCACACTGTGATTTGCCAGGAGCAGGAAAGAGCTACATAATTTCCATGAGGACAAGAGAAAAAGTGTGTCTGGAAGCAGACATTTCTATATTCCCACTTACTCAGGGAGATAGTCCAGAGAAGATTCAAAAGACACTACAGTCTATGTTGATAAATGATCGACAGAGCCCAGCTTTGGAATACTTGGTAACAGAAAATCCCTAGAGCATGTCAAACAAACAGGTCTGAAATCATATAGTCATGAGGTCTTGGACTTAGAGTCTCAGGTTGTCTGGACCATCTCCTCATTACAGAGCACTTGTAATGGGACCAGCCCTGCACACACAGTTGAAGAGCATCACTGACAAGGAAGTGGGTTTATGAGACAGCCCAGTCCAGTGCTTCCTAGGCCCAGCAAGAGGTCGTCCTGCCCCGGCCCAGGCTTAATAGGGTCTCAGTCTGGGCCCTACCTGTTGGTTGAGGATGTGCCCACCTGGAGTCCATGTGTCTTTTTCTAGACCACATTCCAGGTAACTGGGACTCCAAATTTCCTGCCCAAAGTACTCTACTTTCACTTTCAGGGCCTGTGTGGATCAAATCCCTGGGGTCTGTCTTCCTGGAAGGACCATGCAGATGATACCTGGTGAAACAGGAGATAGCTCAAGAAAGGCTAGGCAGACAGACAGGCGGGTCCTCTGTTAGTAATGTAGTGAATTCCCAGCAAACTTCTCAGGTTCAGTATTGGTAAGCAAGCTCCCTGCAAGCCTCTCAAGCGAGAGCTCAGGTACTCAACTGCTGGGATCAAAATGCAACCAATCGACTCGCCATTAGATCCCTGCCTTAATACTGACTCACAGCTAGTGCTAGCCAATTGATTTGGACTTAGGGTTATATGAGCACCAGGTTTTCGGCCCCAGATGGGCAACCCCTTCAGGTCCCCTCCCACTGTGGGAGCTTCTCTGTCTTCTCAATAAATCCTGCTTTCTCACTTCCGACTGTCCATGTCCCTCATTCTTCCTGGGCTTGAGACAAGAACCTCGACCCTGAAGAGCTGTGACCAGAAGAGCTGCAGAAGATCATTGGAGCTGGTTAAACCAGGAGAGCTGCCAGAAGAAGGTGAAACTTCAAAGCTGAGACACCTCAGGGACTAGGCTTGCCAGCCCACCATACCAGCAACACTCTCAGGGCTTGGCTTGCCAGCCCATTAGAGCTGACACTTCTGGGGCTAGGCTTACCAGCCCCTTGACGACCCTCTCTGGGGTTTGGCTGGCCAACCCATTGAGCTGACACTCTTGAAGTCCAGGCTGACGTGAAAAATCCGCATCACTGGGACCCAAGGATAAAGATGGGAAGTGGGTTCAGGAGATAGTCCAGTCCAGTGACTCCCAACTGTTGGAGTGGCTGTGGATGGAGTGAGGGTATGCGGCTAAGAGAGGTCACATGAGATGGAGGTCAACATGAGAAGCCCCTCAGGTGCTGAGGTGAGAAAGGAGTGATCAAGCAGTGTTTGTCCTGCACTGCTACATTTATATGCTATTCATCTCAAAGTGCCCAGAGATTCTAAATTTGAACTTTGTCACCAGGTCATTATGAACATGCATTTGTAAAAGTGAGAGCATAAGAATATGTTTCATTTACAAGTTTGATGAGTAACTTTGAAATATTTAGACCTATGGTGTATGGGCGGGTCCCACAAATGTCAGGAGTGGAACTGACTACTGCTGTTGTTTATATTTTTAATTGCATCAACCACTCTATCAAAGACCTGGGATTCTACCATGTCAGACACTGAAGTCTATTCTTTCCTGAGAGGCACATTTATATGACATCATTATTATATTTGTTTATTATTATTTTTTTTTTAGAGACAGGGTCTTATTCTGTGACCCAGGCTAGCGTGCGGTGACATGATCATAGCTCACTGCAGCCTCAATTCCTATGCTCGTGTGATCCTCCCACCTCAACCTCTCAGTAGCTAGGACATTTGATACACATCTTCTTATATTTATTGTTTAAGGCACGTTCATAGAACACTCACCTAATGGGGGGAAGCCTGTAGTACAAGGGGTCTGCCCTCCATAATATAATTCCAGTTTGTTGGAGATCCCTTTTTGCATATAAATTATCCTCCTACTCTTTTTTTTGTAATTCTAGGCACACAGACACTCATACACAAAGCAATTTCACTACCAAAATTGTAAACAAAGTTTGAAAGCTTCAAAAGGAGGTCAGAAGAGCTGATCATCACTAGAACTTCAAAATCTACCCTGACCCTTCTATTTGAGTGATACAACACTCAACTCCATTTTAAACTACCCTGCCTTCTGAAGGTTTCTGCAATGTCGGTGGCTCACAATAAGAGACATTCAAGACCTGATACCCATTGACAAAGCCAATTCCACGTCAATGCTGCATGTCAGGGGGTGACTGCGGTGAATGAACAACTTTGCTTCACTTGGGAACAGACTGGTCACTGCTTCTGTAGGGCAACTGAGATCCTCTGACTCATATCATCTTGTAGATGCAGCCTATCTACCCAGGTCATTGAGTTCATGGCAGATATGCTGGTATTAGCATGTTCTAAGCCAGGGGTCAGTAACTTTTTCTGTAAAGAGCCAATTGGTTTTTATACCTCAAAAATCCAAGAGAATCTGTCAAAAACCTGCTTGCACTGATAAAGGACTTTGACAAAGTCTTGGGGTACAAAATAAATGTGCAAAAGACAGTGGCATTCTTAACATCAACAATGAGCAGGCAAAGAACCAAATAAAAAGTGCACTCCCATTCACAGTAGTCACACAAAAAATGAAAGACCTCAGTATCTTCCTAACCAGAGAAGTGACAGACCTTTACAATGAGAACTACAAAACACTGTTCAAAGAAATCCAAGAAGACACAAACAAATGGAAAAACATTCCATGCACATGGATAGGAAGAATCAACATTGTTAAGATGTCCATCCTACCAAAGGCAATCTACAGATTCAAAACAATACCCATTAAATTACCAACATCATTCTTCTCAGACCTGGAAATGACAATACAGAAATTCATATGGAAACATAAATGGCCATGAATAGCCAAAATAATTCTTAGCAAAAGAAGCAAAGCAGGGGGTATCACACGTCTAGACTTCAAACTTTACTATAAGGTTACAATAATCAAAATAACCTTGTATTGGTACAAGAAAAGGCATACAGACAAATGGAACAGGATAGAGATTCCAGAAGTAAAGCCTCAATTTCTCAACCAACTCATCTTTGACAAAGTCTCCACCAAAAACCTCTGGGGAGAGGAGAACCTATTCAGTAAATGGTATTGGGAAAACTGGCTGATCACATGCAGAAGATTGAAACAGGACCTCTACCTATCACCATACACACAAATTAACTCTAAATGGATCAAAGACCTAAACATAAAACCTCAAACTATAAGAATCTTAGAAACTGCAGGAGACACCCTTATGGAAATTAGAACAGGCAATCAATTCCTGATCAAAACCCTAAGTGCCCATACTATAAGAGATAAAATAGACAAGTGGGACTTCATCAAACTGACAAGCTTCTGCAAAACAAAAGAAACCATTAATAGAGCAGGAGACAGCCCACAGAATGGGAAAAATATTTGCCAACTGTATATCTGACAAAGGTCTAACATCTAGGATCGACAAGGAAATGTGCCAAAAGGAAAAAAACAGTCCCATTAAAAAGTGGACAAAAGACATGAGTAGACACTTCTCAAAAGAAGATATACTAGCCACCAACAGACACATGGAAAAGTGCTCAGCCTCACTAATCAGAGAAATGCAAATCAAAATCACATTGAGATACTACCTAACCCCAGTAAGAATGGCGATCATTAATAAAACAAACAACAACAGATGCTGGCGAGGATGCAGAGAAAAAGGAACACGTCTACACTGCTTGTGGGAATGCAAACCAGTGCAAACTCTTTGGAAGACAATGTGGTGATTTCTGAAAGAACTAGAAATTGACCTTCCATATGATGCAGCAATCCCCCTATTGGGAATATACTTGGAGGAACTCAAGTCATTCTACCAAAAAGATGCCTGCACATGCATGTTTGTTGCAACTCTATTCGCAATAGCAAAAACATGGAACCAACCATGCTACCCATGAAGCTGAACTGGATAAAAAAATGTGGTACATATACACAATGGAATATTATGTAGCCATAAAGAAGAGCAAACATATGGACTTCGCAGCAACTTGTATGGATTTAGAATCTATCATACTTAGTGATCTATCACAGAAACAAAGAATAGAGTACCATATGTTCCACTCATAAGCGAACCTTGAGCAATTATCATAATACTATAACAAAGGTATTGGCAGTAGTGAGAAACTGCCAGTGAGGGGTGGGATTGGCAGCTGAGGGAAACTGTCAGAGGAGGGAGGGGCATACCTATTTTATTGGGGTACCTGAATAATGAACACTTGTATACCTAACCTTGAATTGTACCCCACATCTTTAAAACAAAATAATGTTAATAATAAATAAAAAAGAGTCAGGCGGTGAATATATTATGCTTTACATTTTAAGGGCCACACAGTCTCTGTTGCAAATACTCAATCCTATCATTGTAGCTTGAGTGGGCATGGCTGTGCCCCAATAAAATTGTTTTTGTTGCACTTGAAGTGTGGTCCCTGGGCCAGCAGCACCAGACTCACCTGAGAACATATTAGAAACACAGAGGCTCACCCTCCCAAGACCTGCTAAATCAGAATCTGTGTGTTAGGAAGACCCCCCACCTCACCCCCACTGGTGATTTGCTTAAGAAGCTTCATCATAGAAGCAGATTCTCCTGTTTTCCATTTGTGTCACCCGGGGAGTTTTGAAAACATACTTATGCCCGGAGATTCTGATTTATTTGGTACTGGGTAGAGTCCAGGCACTAGGGTTCTGGAAAGCTTCCAGGTGATTCTAACATGCAAGTAGAATCAAGAATCTATGGAGATGGTTACTGGGACATTCTCAGCCATGATTCAATGGAAAAAAACCACTGTCTATCAGCATTCAGCATTCAGCAGCCCTGGTTCAGCATTGAGAGAGAAATGACCATTTGCTTCCACCTTGGTCGGACGCAGGTCTACACCCTTTCCCTGGGGACGGCAACTGTGAGGACCTCTACCAAAAAGGGAAGTTGCCACCTGTTGATTCATGTTCTCTTGAGCCAGTTCCTATCTGGCTTTTATAACCTGGCCCTGGAGTATGCAAAGTCCTGGGAGCCAGACCCAGTCACACATGGGGTGACAGTCCAGGCGCTATGATTTAGCTCTAGAAGAACATGAAGCTACTTAGATACCGTCAATTCAGAAAGAATGATAACTGTGAAATCAGAACTAATCACATGATCAGAGCCCAACCCTTAATTTCATTATGGAGCATATTTGTAAAAAGAACAAACACAGAGATGCTGAACACCAGATTGAGTCTTTTTTCAATTTCCTGGGGGGAGGGAGGGAGGAAGTTATTACAGCACATGCCACAGCCATCACATCTGCGGGGGGACCACCAAAGACAAGGCATCTGTGAGAGTTTAACACATATTAGAAAACAGAATACTACTTATGCAGATTCTGGCAGTGGCACCATGACCCAGCATGGCAAAGCGGTTTGGTAGTGACATGCACCTGCTCCTAGGACCTGAGAAAGAATTCCCGGGAAGCTTAGATGGGTTGAAGTCAGGAGTCCCTTCTCCTTCCTTTCATCCCCAAATCTGCTCCCCACTCCCTAAAACCTATCATGCAAGTGTGCAAAGGGCAGGTGTGGTCCACCTAGTGGCCCTTCACTTCCTTACTGGCAGACAGTCTGGACTCTGAGGTCTTCTCCAACTCAGATGCACCTTGGTCCCTGAAATCAGATGATGAAGCCTCTAGCTAAGCATGCTCCTCCAAAAGGTTACATCCATGTATTTGATCTGTTTATTTTGGGGTTTCAACTCTGTTCTTTTACACGTCCACAAACTGGCTACCTAAAATTTCCAGCCCCAACCTCAAAATTAGCCCAGAGGGAGGGCTGTGGGTGCTCTTACCTTAAGAGACTCATCTCGCCCATTGTTTCCTAAGTCCAGGGAAGAGGGTGGCTTGGAGGTTTTGGGCAGGAGATCAGTGTCCCTCCTCTGAACTTAGCTGGGAAACCAATTCAGAGCAAAGAGAGGTCAACATGTACTATATAGCCCAAACTGGGACTAGAGTTGTACATTTGGGCTGCTTTCGACAGACCAGACATGTAGCCACCCTCCCACCCTCTGAGTCCTGTCATGCCACATCCTTTGGGAGAATAACAAGATTAATTGTGCCTTTGTTTGCTCAGGACAAAGTGCACCCAGCATCCATGAACCCTTCATAATGTGTACATGTCTCTAGTGGGCCACCACAGCCTTCTTTTGTCACATCTAAGGTGCCTACCAATGTCCCTTCACCTTTCGTGCACACTGCTTTGTTTATAAGCAGCTAACGGTAGTGCCAGCTGCTGTCCCTTGGAGAATGAGCAAGCTTCCCACACACAGTTCAGGAAATGATCTGCAGCAAAGACCTATGTTCAGGCCTCCCGGTATGTATTTGTGCTGACACAGACTGCACTTGGGAGCCATTTCGATGTATGGAAAATGCTTGTCTCTAGTGTTCACAAAACACTGTGTCTCAGATTGCCTCATGTAGTGAGAAGTGCTGAGTAAATGCCCTTAAGTGAATAATTTTTAAAATAAACTCTATAGGGATATTTGTTGTAGGGAGACTGAATATCTCAGCTCTTAATACAAGATGGAGGTAGGAATCATTTGTAGATAGGGAAATTTTTACCAGGTTTAAAGAGCAGGAGGTACAACTACATAGTTACACAACACTTGTGTGGCGTTTCCACTGTAGGAATGCTTCCCTAAAGAGACGTTATTTGGGATCATAAATACAACTGGGAAATTAAAGGATAAATTGTATCTGCTAATTGGCAATATAGCCTTGGTGGCAATGCCTCGATTTCCTCACCTGTAGAGCTGGAGCAATACTGTGTACACATCTCTGAGAGGTACAATCGGATCACACTCCAGGGCTTCCTTGTGCGGTGGAAGGTCTTGATAACTGCCAGCTGTTACTAGCATTTTACTGCATTACTTACTTATGATCAATCCCCACCAAATGCGTGAGACCCTGCTTCATCTCTTTCCTCAGGATGCTATCTCCCACCACTGAGCCCCTGCATGTGAAGGAGAATGGAAAATCCACAGAAATCATGCCCGAGGGGCCTCTTCAGCCTAGTGTCTCTTATTGTGTCCACTTGGAGCCTGACATCACTCCTAAGTCACCTGCATGAAGCTTCCTGCATCCAGCTTCACCCCAGTGTTCCCAGATGCCTCAATATTAGCATGTGCCACACTGGAATCATTTTTCTCCCCATCTCTTCTCCTCCCTTTGGTCTCTATCAGGAAATGGTAGCCTTGCCTTCTCATGGCCTTGGCAGGACACCTATGTGTTGCCCACCCCCCGCTTTCCCTTGCTCTGACCAGCAGTTCACAGGTCCCTAGGGTCCCACTCTGCTCTCTCCCATGGTTACCTGCCTCATGTAGGCACCCATCCCAGGGCCCTCCAACACCAACTGCTAGTGCAGGTGCTGGTATGTGGAAGCCCATCACCTCCGTCTAGAGCTGAGACTCTATAGCTCCTGGCAAAGTGGGGTTGATGCTACCTTCTGCAGGACTTCTGCCTGAAGTCACAACCTCAAGAAACTTTCTCCTTCTTCATCTTGCTCCCCACTCCATCAAAGGTCTCCCAGAGACCACTCCCTTAATGAACCTCTTGCACACTAGTCCTCGTTTTGGAGTCTGCTTCTGAGGCACCCAATCTCAGCAGCCAGCATCATTCTGGATAGCCTATCTCTGTAGCTCCTGAGCTGCTCCCTACCGCAAACACTCTCTACTGCAATATGTTTTTATCTACCTTCAGTGGTCAAGAACATTTGACAATTTCCCATTACAGGTAAGTCAAGGTTCCAGTACTCTAGAATGATGCATGCTAAAGTATTCGGGGAGATATGTCTTGGTGTCCACAACTTATACTCTATGCATCAATAATTGTTGATTCTAAAGTGTTCTGCATGCTATTCTTTCAACTGTCCTGTGTATTTGCTAATTAATAAAATGAGACAGAGTTAAAACATCTCTATACTAATCATTAGCAAAATGAAAATCAAAATTCCGCCATATTTTGTTAATTTATAAATATGCAGGAAAGTTGAAGAGTAACATACTGAGTATAAGTCATAGACACACCCATCAGGATAGCAACTATCAAAAAAAAAAAACCCAGAAAATAGCAAGAGTAGATGAGGATGTGGAGAAACTGGAGTCCTCATGCACTGCTGGTGGGAATGTAAAATGGTACAGCCACTGTGGAAAACAGTACAGCAATTCCTCAAAAAATTAAACATAGAGTTACCATAGGATCTAATAAGTCCACTTCTGGGTATACACCAGAAGAACTGAATGCAGGATTTTAAAGAGATATTTGTAAACCTGTGTTCACGGCAGCATTACTCACAATAATCAAAAGGTAAAAACAAACCAAGGGTTCATCAGTGGATGAATGAATAAACAAGCATACAATGAAATATTATGTGGCCATAAAAAGGAAGGAAATTTTGACACATGCTGCAATATGGATGAACCTTAAAACCATTATGCTAAGTGAAATAAGCCAGACACAGAATGACAAATACTGTATGATTCCACTTATATGAGGTTCCTAGAGTAGTCAAATTCATCGAGACAAAGAAAGGGTGGCTGCCAGGGGCTTGAAGGGTGGGGTGGAGAGATGGAGAGTTAGTATTTAATGGGAACAGAATTGCAGTTTTGCAAGAGGAAAGTCTGAAGATGGATGATGGTAGTGGTCACACAACAGCATGAATGTTCTTAATGCTACTGAACTACACACTTAAAAATGGTTAAGATGGTCGATTTTATGTTATGTGTATTTCATTGCAACAAAAAAAAATGGGGAAAAAGTGTATACTCCAAACCCTTCCTGAGTTGTCCCAGCCCAAGCCCTCTGTCTCATTTCCCTATACCACGTGCCTCACCTTCCCAGCATCTCAGTCTGCAAGCCGTTGGATCAGAGTGCCCTTGACTCTCTTGGCCCCCCGGAAGAATTCACCCCTTTGAAATGCTCTTCCATTTCCACCTGCTGGGTGCGCCCACGCTACAAGGCCCCTCCTAGTGCTGCACTCCAGGAACACACTCCTGGGAGGCTCGCCCTCCCTGAGGTTTTTGCTGAGTGGAGCTGTACAATCTGCTCTCACGTACTGTATCCACTTCCAGCACAGTGTTGACCGCAGACCTCAGCATATGGTCAGCACTCAGCACCCACTCTGCCACATCAGAGAGGCTGGGAGTGTGGGAGTGCATGGCTCTCCACATCACCTGTGCACATAGGCAAGGGCATGCTCATTCACCTCTGTATCTTCTGTCTCTTTGCAGAGCCCCTGGATCATTTCAGTTGCTCAGCACACATCTTGTGAATGGAGGTGGGCTAGGCAGAGAAGAGGTTAGAGGCCTGGTGAGATAGGTGCTTGAAATTTCCCACATCCCTCCCAGTAAAGCTGTGGAGAGAGTACAAATATCACACAGCTCTCATGCTGGTTGGAACTTAGCCATGCACCCTACTGTTACCTCCCTTCTCTGTGCCCTCGACACCTGACCCTCCCAGTACCCCTATCTGTCTCCGCAAGCCCACACTGGAAGAGTGACCCCGGCACAGCAGAGCACCTGGGCTCTGCTCCAGCATCTTAGCCAATTCAACCCTTTTGTGCCCATGTCTGTCATGTTATATTTTACAGTACAATATTTTACAGTACAAGTCCAATTAATGTTGATAGTTTTGGAGAATAACAAATAGAAGAAGAGAGCTCATTCCCTTGGGGGCTCCCCAGGTGAGTGCACTATGGCCTGCACATCTGGGCCCTATTGCACGATGCAGTCTTAGTAATCCAGCAGGTAAGATCTGGATGCTCGGTACCCCACGGCAAGGGCAAGGCAGCCAGGCACTAAGCAGAAGTGTTGAAGACAGTCTCCTGGGCACAGCAGCGCTCTTGCTCTGTGACCACAGGAAAGGAGAGCTTTCCACCTAACACCTCCTCTCCCCCAGGACAGTTCTGACACACATGGTCTGCAGCCAGAGCAAACCAGAGCAAACCAGCAGTGGAAGGAGCCCACCGTCGCCCGCCAAGGGACAGACTGTTGTCCTGACTGAGCATCCTGCATAGAGGCAGGCTCACCACATGCAGTGTTTCCCCAGGCAGTGCCAACGTTGGGATCGTTTTTTCCAGCATGGTGAAAAGGACGCCTACTTAGTGTGCCAAGAAGGAGATCCTTGCTGTCTATCTTCAAATGCAGACACTTCAGGCCGGTTTGGACATGTAGGATTTGAAGCAAAGCACAGTAAAGCAGTTTATAGGATTAATTAGGACATGAGTCAATGCAATTTGTCAGATACTGTGATATTGCCTTTCAAGCTAATTTTTTTTTAAGAGACAAGGTCTTGCTCTGTTGCCCATGCTGGAGTACAGTGGAGTGGTCACAGCTAACTGCAACCTCAAACCTCAAGTGATTTTCCTGCCTCAGCCTCCTGAGTAGCTGGGACTAATGAGCATGCCACTACACCTGGCTAATTTTTTAATTTTTTGTAGAGACAAGGTCTCACTATGTTACACAGTTGGTCTCAAACTCCTGGTCTCAAGGAATCCTTCCACTTAGGCCTCCCAAAGTGTTGGGATTACAGGCATGAGCCATGCCTGGCTGTCATGCTAATTTTTAAATGGCAGAGGTTATCTGGGGCTGGGGACTAGTGTTCTGGGTCCCATTGCCAAGAGAAAGGAACAACATCATAGGCTGGTGATCAGTGCCACAGTCCATGGGAAGATGCAGTTACGGCATTTTATTGATTGCCAGAATCTCAGTAGCCTTGGCAGGAGAGGACTGCTGGTGTCCACGGCTGTGGAGAGTTCAAGAGATGAAATGCCCTCAGCTGAATGAGGAATAAAACACACACACACACACACACACACACACACACACACACACACATACACACACACACTTTATGAGAAGCACAAGCCCTAATGTGTAAAAGTATATTAATATGAATGTGGTTTCAAAAGTAGGTAAGGATTTCAACTATGAATAAAGGACTAAAGCTGAAATCATCCTCCTGTCAGGAGAACTAGGCTAACTGTTCACACTGCTTTTCCAGCGCTGAAGAAGCTGTGTTTCATCACAAGCTGGCGGCTTCAGATGGGATGAGCAGAGGCTTTGACACACGCAGGATCTATCAGCATTTAGTCATCCATGTAGTCACATATCCTTGCTTATTCCATCCCATTGTGTTTTCCTGGAAGGGACTTCAAGTTGCTGCATGAAGTTTACACATTAGTGTTGGGGGGAAAAGGAAAAGTTGCTTTCTGGACTAGCTTTCAGCAGTGGGAGGGACGCTGTGGGAGTCGGAAACTGTGGCTGCTTATGGGTCTATTTATTTGGAGAAGAAAAGAGCCAACACAAAAGTTCCCTTCTGGACTCCTGTGTGGTAGAACAAAGCGGCACTGGTGAGAAGCAGGATTTCCTGAGAGGACGCAGGGCATACACAGCTCCACACCTACCACTCCGCAGACCCACGAAAAGAAGTCTTTACTACCCACTGCCTCAGCCCCAGTCCCACATATCTCCAGGAAGGAAAGGTCCCATACGATGCAATTCTTGGGGTCTCGACTCAGCTCCTCGGGTTGGTGGGAGTTCCTAGGACCCCAGAGGAACCCTCCCCTCCAGGAATCCCCACTCAGAAGGGCTGCTCCATGTTATCACCCCTTCCTACCCCCCCAAACCTTTTTTTCCCCTTAGACAATATTTTATCTAATATTTCTTTGATATTTTAAATAAATGGAATTAAATAAAATCTTGAGTTTCAAGCTCACTTGAGCAAAAAAATTTAACGCCTCACATTCAGCAGAGGCATAAAACTAAACCTGGGCTCTCTGGCATCTCCCCTGTCCCCTCCTACACTTCCAGCCCAGGGCAGAGGCATCACCATATGGGGAGTAAACCTCACAGCCAGTTTGACCCTCCCAGGCCTGCATCCAGTTAGTGCAAATTGAGACTTCAGTCCTTTTTCCTGCCCCATCCCAGCCCTTCTCACTGATACCTTCTGTGTCCATAGCCTCTGCCTGCTCTCCTGCCCCAGCCAGAGACTGTCCCCAGCAGTGGCCCTCTAAAGCACCCCAGTGGCCACCAGGACAGGGTTGTCCCCGCCCCCATTCCAACACAGGTATGAACACACACACACCTAAGGCACACTCAACACATACACATCCAACACTCACCCAACACACATCCAACATACACCAACACACCCAAAACATACACCCAATACACACTCCCAACACACACATCCAATACACACAATCAGCACACCCCAACACATACATACCCAACACAAACAACATATACATCCAACACATACACAACACAGACACACATCCAGCACACATATCCAATCCACCCCCAACACACATCCAATACACACAACTGGCATACACCCAACACACAGCACACATACACACAACATATACCAACATACACATACACACAAGCTCCTGTCAGCTCCTTATTATATTCAGAATAATAGATCTAAAGAATCCCCAATCTGACATGCAGAGCCCCCACAGTTCACTCCAGCCCACTTCTCCACCTTTTCTGCTCCAGCACTTTCTGTTCCAAAGATGACACATTTAGGGACCATTTAAAATAAGCTATTCAGCCAGGCTCGGTGGCTCAGCCTGTAATCCCGCGCCTTGGGAGGCTGAGGTGAGTGGATTGCCTGAGCCCGCGGGTTCGAGACCCGCCTGGGCAGCGAGACCTCATCTCTACAATAAATCAAAAAATCAGCCAGGCATCGTAGTGCATGCCTGTAATTCCGGCTACTTGGAAGGCTGAGGCGGAAGGATCGCCGGAGCCCAGCAGGTTGAGGCTGTGGTGGCTGGGAGTGGCCACTGCACTCCAGTCTGAGCGACAGAGTGAGAATCCAACTCAAAAAATAAAATAAAATAAGCTATCAGTTTCTGTGAAAAGAAATTTTCTTTTCTTAACATTTTTTAATTTTAAAGATGTGCGGTACAATTCAGGATTAGGTACATAGAAAACAACAAAACCTACAAAACCTACACACACATATGAAGCATAATAGATCTGTATGTAGGAAGAAGGGGAACTGTTTACATGCGGTTCCTCTGCCCGTGTAACTCCGCAGTGGCAGTAGGGATGAGTTTCCCATAGGATCTGAACACTGATCACCTGGACCCACTGGCTCACCATGGGCATCTCTGCTGCAGCTCTTCTCATAGTGGCTGTAATAACTATGCATGACTGGATGAAGATTTCTCAGGGGCAGGGGTCATGTCTTCTTCATCTGCATGTGTTCAGCGGTCATCACAGGGTGTGAGCAGGGCTTGACTCCCCCATATCTCCTAGACTGAGCCAGGTTCTGAGAGGTCTTCTGCACTGGGTGGTGAATGGAGGGGTGGTGCGGAGCAGTAGTGCTCAGTAATTTAGGTGTGAGCCTCCATAACTTGCATTTGCAAATGGTCCTAAAAGTAATTCACAGGTATATTGGCAAAGTCCTTCAGGCAAATGTTTTTTGAATATGCGTGGATTCCTTAAGCCAATCCACACCATGGTAAACTCCTTGAAGACGCTGAGGTGAGGCAGGCCTACAGGAGATGAACAGGATCTTGTAATGCAATGTCAGGTCTTGGGGAGGCTTAATTGCCCCTACAACATCTTCCCCTCCTACACTTGTCATCATATCTGAAATTGTCTCTTTGGTTGAGGCTGTGACAATCCACTTGCCTAGGCCTCCCAAAGTGCTGGGATTACAGGCTGAGACACCGAGCCTGGCCTGTTATATCTTTCTTAACTTTAGCTTTACATGGTTTAATTCATACTCAGAATGGGCCACTGACTAATTAAACAAAGCATTTGGAATACTGACATTTAAATACTGTTTTATGAAGAAAATGACATAATCATTCCTCAGATAAACCTCAGACATTTTACCAATTACAATCATTGAATCAAAATTCTTAAAGGACACCAAAGTCCCTAGTATCTCAAAACCTTGTCCAAATCAGAAAATATATTTTATCCAATTGCTTTCCTGTTTATTGAAAATAAAACTTAACAAAAGAAACATCTTCTCTCTTATCATTTTTAAATAACATACATTTTGTTAAAAAAAAACAACTGAGTCCATATTCCATTTTTGATGCCCTAAATATGATTCATTTTAAGCTGCACTTTAATATTTGTTGTTTGCCCAAACCAAACATAATATAACAGGTCATTTTAAGATCAGTTTGACAATAAACTGTGCTTTCTCATGCGAAAATTGTCAGAATCAAATGGAGTCACTTGTGTCAAACCCTGAGCAAATGGAGCCTGGGAAGCCTATGAAGGAAGGGTTCCCATGCACAGTTGCCTGATAAGAACTATCACAAAAGACACTGCCAAATCTATGACTTGCACAAGGGCCACCGCACTCTTACACACATACACATACACACACATACACATACACACACACACACACACACACACACACACACACACAAATTCTGTGAGTACATCTGCCTGTCCGGCCTCGGACAGCTGCCACCCTTGTTATTGATCCATGTAGCCAAGGATAATTGCTCCAACACAACTTACATAACCCTCCTCATTTTACCATTAACAACACACTTGTCTTCTTTTGCTTCCCTGAATAAACCTGTAGTGTACTATGACCCAGGTTTTCTGCATTGCAATACGCACTCCCTAATAAACTCATTATCTTTGGAGAATCTTTCTCTATTTTTTAGGTTGACACATATAAAATTAAAGTATATTAAATAGCGCAGGCTACTGCTTAAGTGAAAAAAGTAAAAATGCATCAAATTATGACCATTATTAATATTACATTAGAAACACTTTGTAAGACATCCTTTGATATGTTGATCTAAAATAAGATACTAAAATTAAGATAATATTGGCTCAATTTTAATAGAGATTTTTCAGATTATACATAATGTGAAAGAAGTGCCTAGGTCAAAAACTTTTGGGAAACAGCATCTTTTAAAAAAAACTTGGTTATTTATCAGAATCATACGGTAAGCTTGTTAAACAAGGAGACTTCTGATTCCCATCCAGATCTGTGAAGCAGAGCCTCCAAGAAGAAGCTGGGCCCCTCTATTTTTATTAAGTTCCCCAAATGATTCTGATGATGAACCTGCTGTGGGAAACACCCATCTTGAAAGAAAGCAGGTCGCTGAGGCCAAAAGAAGTCAGAAGAGCAGGTTTGTGGGCTGGGGAAGGAAAGAATTAGGCAGAAGGAGGCCAGATCTGAGCATGGTCCTGCCCTTGGAAGGTTCCAGAAAGCCAGGGGAAAGGTAGGAAGTTCCAAAAGAGATGGATCAAAAATTAAAAATGCACATGATTGCAATGTGGCAGACCCAATTGCTTATCTCAGAATCGTCTTTTGCTATTGTGTGACTTTGGGAAAGTGACTGGCTTCAGGTTCCTCATCTGTGTGATGGGGATTAAAAAACGCCCTCGCCGGGCTCGGTGGCTCAGCCTGTAATCCCGAGTCTTTGGGAGGCTGAGGTGAGTGGATTGCCTGAGCCCGAGGGTTCGAGACCCACCTGAGCAGCAAGACCTCATCTCTACAATAAATAAAAAAATCAGCCGGGCGTGGTAGCGCATGCCTGTAATTCCGGCTACTTGGAAGACTGAGGTGGAAGGATCGCCGGAGCCCAGCAGGTGGAGGCTGCGGTGGCCAGCAGCGGCCACTGCACTCCAGTCTGGGCGACAGAGTGAGACTCCAACTCAAAAAAAATAAAAAATAAAAATAAATAAATAAAAACATCCTCCTAGGATTGTGGTAAGGCTTAAACAAAATCATCTAGGCAAAGGGTTTAAACCCAAAGCAGCTAAGCATAAGTGGAGAACCCAAGGAGAGGATGAGAATGCCTCTGAAGAGTGATTTTGACTCTGCCTTTGATCTGTCTCTGCAAATTATTATATACTTCTTTGAAACTACAACTTGTCGCCTATCCTATTCTTTTAGGAATGGGTGGTTTCATAAATCCCAGCAATCTGGGATCCCATGTCATTTTACTAGGCTAGTGCTTCAGTAATTAAACACTTCCCCCAAATATGGGAATTATTATTCTTTGGGATAGGCAAGCAGAGTATTTGGTGAATGGGGCTAAACAATGCTGTGTTTTTAACATAGTTTCTACTAGGTTTTCTCGGTGAACAGAAGTGTTCCAGAGAAAAGGAGCTTTATAGTGACAACCTCTACTGAGGCAACAAAGAAGCCAGGTTGGGGGCTGGGGCTGCACATGCTGAGATCTTTGATTTAATTCTCATGGAAAGCATTTTTTTAGTTAACATCTTTCAGCAATGAAAATGCCATTGTTAACTAGGCTTACAAATTGAAGGTACAATTTCTAAAAACTATAGAATAACTCACTGGAAGCACCCAAGCTGGTAATGAGATTAGAGGCTCAACTCTCAGACATCACACAGAATAAAATACATATTCAAATGCCCTCCCATACCCTTCAGGAAGCCAGGAATGGACTCCCAGTGCAGACCACATAGATGTTATGCAAATACAGTGTGCATGTATCAGTCAGGGAAGTGATTAAAAAAAAAGCCTAAAGTGATCTTGAGACTTCCCTTTTCCTTGAAGAAAAGATGAGGTTGTTTTCGAATTGCTACTCAGCAAGGACACCTGCACCCCCTCCTTAGTCAGCTGGGTCTGCAGACCATGAGGGGTAGGTCTAGGAAGACACATGCAAATGAACCCTGCTGGGCTACGGGGTACCCAAGCACTGACACGGAGCTGCAGCAGTGAAGTCAAAAGGAGGGGAAAGAATGAAATGATTATTTTCATCTTTATCCCTCATGATTGCTCTCAATCTATTGTTAGACTTGATGGTGCTTTCGTATCTCTGCTTGCCTTTCAGACAATGCTCTTCACTGCTTAAAATGATTAGCATATTTCAGCAGAAGTTCTCATGACAGTAGTGTGCTGTGTGGTGATAATTCTTTTATCAGAAGAATGAAATTAGAAGTTTGGAACATTCCTGTTCATAATGTTATGTAGCTATAGGTTCTCTCCTTGATGATTCCCTTCTTAGGTTACAGTCTGACTAAAATCCAGCACAAGAAATGTGTAAGTGAATTTTATTAGGAGAGCATGAGATATCTGCTATGACATATCCAATATGCCATTTAAAATTTATTAGAAAGGCCTACCACCGATGCCTTTCAAATTGTGAACTCAGCTGGGCATGGTGGCACACACCTGTATTTCCAGCTACTCAGGCTGAGGCAGGAAGATGGCTTGATCCCAGGAGTTCGAGGCTGCAGTGAGCTATGATCACGCCTGTGAATGGCCACTGTACTCAGGCCTGAGTGACAGAGCGAGACCCTGTCTCTTAAAAAAAAAATTATGAATTTAATCTGTAAGTGGGGTCATTACCACGGAGAAAGCATCCTTCAAATGGGTGAGAAAATTGGGGCAGAAACAGTCTGATGTGTGAATGTGGAGAAGAAAACCCTAAACTTATTTTCCAAGCAGTATTCTATAGAAGATACAGATACCATGCCCCCTACTAAATGTTAAGCAACATTTGAAGGAGCGCACACTGATTACAGTCAGGGATACAGTAGCAATTGCTTATAATATGCTAAAAATTTATTCTGCTTTGAAAACAAAACTACTGTGGAATGGAAAATTGGTGTATAAACTTACCGGGGGTACCACATGATCAGCTTCTAGAAGATCCTCTTTCTTTTCCTGCTGTCCCAAGAACATGGTAATTCGTGATCTCTTAGGTTAACAAATCTAAATTTCAAAAAAGATAAACCAAAAAAGACCTCTCAGTTCCATCTCAAGGCACAGAGTGATTGTTCACCTTTCATAAACAGGCAGCTAAAAGTATAGCAGAATTCTCTGCTCATGCTGGAGCTGCTCTCAATTTGTGATAAGAATCTATTGAACGAACACAAGAATGAATGAATGAATGAATGAGTGAATGGTGAAAGGATGGAAAAATGTGGACAAGGAGGGACTTTTACAGGTGGAAAAAGATAATGTTAGATAAATATATATTTTTAAATTAAATGGAAAAATAAAAAACTTACACTTGTGAAAAAAATAACTGCTTGAGTAAATAGTCACAAGTTTTATATCTGTATTTATAATCAGCAAACTGAGGGGAGAAAAAAAAGACAACCTCTCTCAAGATTACTGATAAAGGCACAGAAGCGTTTAGGAGTTTCATTTCCTTAGGAAGTGTGCTCCTTCATACCATGTTGTCACATAAACTTTTTTTTTTTTGAGTTGGAGTCTCACTCTGTCGCCCAGACTGGAGTGCAGTGGCCGCTTCCGGCCACCGCAGCCTCAACCTGCCGGGCTCCGGCGATCCTTCCATCTCAGCCTTCCGCGTAGCCGGAATTACAGGCATGTGCTACCACGCCCGGCTGATTTTTTGATTTATTGTAGAGATGAGGTCTCGCTGCCCAGGCGGGTCTCGAACCCGTGGGCTCAGGCAATTCACTCACCTCGACTTCCCAAAGGCGCGGGATTACAGGCTTCCCAAAGGCGCGGGATTACAGGCTGAGCCACCGAGCCCGGCTTAAACTTTTTTTAAAGTGTTGTTTTTCCGGGTATCTTGTTGCTCTACTGAAAAGGAAGAATTAAGAAGAGAGAACGCTAAAGTTCCCCACACCTTCAGCTAGCTCCCTCCACCCTGCTCCCCACTGAAGTCATCCTTTCTTCCACAGAAGAGTTCCAAGAAATGCCTTTTGTTTAAAAATACTGACTGCTCCTCACAGCTCAGAACCAATACAGAACACAAGTCCAGCTCTTAAGAAATGAACCCTGTGAGAAATGAACCCTGTGGGATAAAAGGGCAGACACTGCAAGATCCCTGTATAGTAGAGGACCTGATTTAGGATAATCTAGGATATATGGAAATATGTTCGCTCTCCTTGTTAAAATGCTTTTCGTTCAATATTCTTCTGAAACAGCCAAATCATTTAAAAGACAACCTGTTGGATATACTCAAGCCTGTCTGTTTTCCTGTAAGCCTCTGATGTGAAGGAAGGTATTCCCAGAGTCAGCGTCAGTTTCCCCTGGTCAGTCACCTTTCCTCATTTAGTACACCTCATGAAGAAAAATGAACAGCCACAGCCATAGGGAAATGAAATCCATTGGATATACCCGATTTCTGCCCAATATCTTTAGCTATTAATTTCATTCATTTTTGGAAGCCACTTCAAACCCTTTTTGGGAATGAAATAGTTAGTATAAATAATTGAGCAGTATGTGTGCAGTTGCATTCTATGAGGAATTACATTTCTTCTAATGTGGGACTCAAAATCATTGGAATTAATTCATTGGAAAACACTCTCTTCAATTCCATTTTCTCTCAATGTAAAAAATTCAGACTACATGTCAAAGCCTGTTTCCCTGAAAGGGACCAAAAGCAGCAAAATTAATCACCAGAAGCTATTATCATTGAATATAAAATTACATAAAGGCCTCTGAAGACTAGACAGTGCTTAAACCACATGAGGGTGTGGCTGTGGGTGTGAAATATATGAATATCATGTGAGCCTTGGCTGCATGCCCAATGCATGCCCACACAGCCGACTGGGTAGACTAGTTATCTCAGAGGATTGCCTTTAAGCAAAACCATCTGACAATGTGGTCTAAGAGGCGGCAACGTGGGCTCTGTCATGGCAGCAACTCTGGGGTTGCATCTGTCTTGGGGTGCACTGGCAAGCCAAGAAAACAATGTATTGTCAGAGTGGGATCTGCTGACGATGAACTTGGAGTGGAGTTTTAAGAGTATAATCAGAATCAAAAGAGATGACAGTCTGCTAAACTTTAATATAGGTTATTAACAAAAAGCAAAATCTGCAGAATAGTCTGCAATTGCTTGGCTTCTAAAGTATAGCTGTGGTTTAGTGCAAAGTTGGTCATCAGAACTAGTATTGGGTTTCTAGAATATACATTTTTTAAACTCCTGGCTCAGAAGTTCCATGTAAGCATTGTAAGCAATTTTTTAAAATTTTAAAATAAGGAAGAAAAAAATGTTCCGGTTATTCTTAGTTCTTCTTTAGTGACTGGGCAAAATTGGAGGTTTTTGGAAAGCATTGCTTTCTTCATCTTTTAAAAGACTTATTTATTTATTTTTCAATCTTGGCCTTGTGACTTCTGCTCTGGGTTAACTGAGGCCAGGTCCTTTTGAATGTTTGAGTTAGAGAGCCCCTGGGAAAAGAAACTTCAATTATTTTCCTGTCTGGATAAGTATCAGAACAATTCATCATAACAACTAGTACAAATGTACCTAATTCCATAAAAGTCACTCTCTGACCTAAGACATTGGCATTTGTTTCATTGCATTTATCTGGTTTCAGTTCACAGAATTTAAGCCCCATGGGTGAGGTATATACAGTCACAAGACATTTGATTGAGTAGCGGAAATTTGACAATTAGCCTAATTACTTGGGAGATGCAGACAAATAAGGTAAGTAATTTGGGCTGTACTTGGAAATAAATATTCAGGCCAACTAGAGAGAAGGAAAGAAGATAAAATGCAAAGGCTTTCACTGATACGGTCATATTTGCTTTGAGCAAATCTGAGTATGAAAATACAAACATACACAAAAAACAAAAAAATGAAATCAGGATATGATTATTTGCTTTAGAAAGGAGGATCACTTGGGAATCTTAAAGTTCTCTTGGCTTGTAGTAAGATACCTTCAAACATTATCATGATGTCAATTTTTCCCCACTTCCTTAGACTAGTCTTCAAGAATGAGGATTGTATATATCAGTGATACAAAGAGAAATAAACCAGAAAGAGGCTCTCAAGATTCTAAAAGGAAGGCTGAGAGATAGGGGACAGGAAACAAGTGAGATGCCTTGGAAAGAGAGGACAGCAAGAACCTAATGTCACTTGGGCAAGGTGGCAGGGAACATGGTGGCAGGTGTGCCCTTGGAGGTGGGTGGAAAGGGAATTGGGAAAGGAGAGGATCGACTGGCAACCAGCACACTTGGTAACATGGAAGTCAAGCCAGGCCTGCACATTGTGCACTGCAGATGGGAGAGAAACCTATCCTTACTGGGCCAGGACCTCCACAAGTACCTACCTGCCCACTGCATATGAGCAGAATGCCCATCTCTATCCAAACATCTCAAAGACCCCTTCAGAATACCCTCATGTTACCTCCCTCAAATGGCCCATACCATATAATCCCTCCGCCAAACAGAGTGTATCCTTGCTACTCAACAATGCTGCTGGGGAAAAATTCAAACCCCTTTATGGAGATGAGTAGCAAAATACACTGCCCATTACAAATTCATGTCCCTTCTAATAAATGTATAGAAATTTAGTCAACCCACATCTTTTAGGAGCATATCTACTCTATTAGGCAAGGGGCAGTGGAATTCCACCTGGGTCTTCTGAACCAAGAGCTCTTCTTGCTCACCTAGCCTAAGTGGCTGATCATGTGATTTGACAGAGGCTGCACAAAATGGACAAGATACTGAACATATAGATATGAGCAGATAGCAAATGATGTGGACATCATCATAAATCTCCCTCTACAACTCCTTGGGTAAGTCTGAAGGACCTCATTTCTCTTTTCATTCGTTCATAGAGTAAAATGTTTACCGGGTACCAGTCTAGAAAGTCTCTATATTCTGTGATACAACTAATGCAGATACATTCAGGATAATATTTCTGCCCTGCAGAGCATTAATGATTTTACAACCAACATTCACTACAGCTAAAAGATTACTAAAGTCCCTTTCAGTTAGAAAGTTAAATGATTCTATTAAAGTTCAGCTGAATATCTAAATGGGGGGCTTGGGTGTATAATGCAAAATTCTGGACTTAATTTGCTGGGGGCTGTTGTGTGCTTTGGTGAGGAGGTTGTGCAGCAAGCCTGGGCTTCTCAGGAATAAGAAGGCTATAAAGACAGCAGCTGCCACAGTCTTCACTGTCTTGTGAACAACTCTATAACGTTAAACTGAACACTCTGTGAATACTTTGCGAAGGTGTGTTACATGCTCTTAACTCTATGAACGTTGCCTACAGGACAGTGCTGATTGACTTTTGCTTTTTTCCTTGACCTTTGACATGGTGGATAATAACCAGTTTGGAACTAATTTTAAGGTGCTTGATAGAAACCTGTTGCCACTAATTCCTATATAGAATCTGAACTTTAATACCACTGTGATAATACCAGCAGAAATAAAAGGAAGATAACAGGATTTTTTCCTCTTATTTATTTATTTTGATTCAGAGTCTCACTCTGTCGTCCAGGCTAGAGTGCAGTGGCACACTCACGGCTACTGCAGTCTCGACTTGGGCTCAGTGGATCCTTCTACCTCAGTCTTCCAAGTAGCTGAGACTACAGGTATGCACCACCATATCAAACTAATTTTTTTTTATTGCAGATATGAGGTCTCACCATGTTGCTCAGGCTGGTCTCAAGCTCTTGGGCTCAGGGTACTCTCACCTCTACCTCCCACAGTGCTGGGATTAGAAGTGTGGGCCACTATGCCTTGCCCCTCTTTTTGGAAAAATTTATAACTTACTGATTATAACTTACTGTAACCACATTTAAATTACATGTATAATAAAAGGAGTATAAATATAAATATTATTGTCCCTCCCCCAATTTTTCTTATAAAAAATTGTCAAATATTTGGAAAAGTTGAAAGAATATAATAGTATAATAAAGGCCTGAATCCCTTCTCTTAAATACAATTATTAACATTTTACTATATTTACTTCATACATCTACCTATTTACTTATTTATTGCAGAGCCAGTTGAAAGACAGTTTTTAATACCACAACACTTCATTACTAGGCATTTCAACATGCAAAGCCTAGAAACAAGGACATTTTTGAAATAAAATACTACTAATACACTTGAAAAAATAAACAAAAATTCTGAAATATCATCTAATATTCTGTTTATATTTGGGTTTTTCCAGTTGTTTAAGAATTATTCATTATGGTTTTTTAAATGGTTTTATTTTTATGTAGGCTCTTCCCAGTGATCTAAGAATTACTATTTAAGCTTATTACTATATGATTTCCCTTTATGTGGTAGGAGTAACTTTATCAACACTTGGCTTCACTCTATTGTCAGAAAGCTGGGCTTAAGAAACTGTTCTAATACCCAAATTATCCTTTTTGTAAATGGACCCCTAAATTCAGTTACTTGGATTCATATCTTATTTGATAGCAAAGTTAACCTGGTAGGATCACCAGAAGTCTATGTTGATGATCTATCTATATGTATAGACACATAGCAGATAATCAGCAAATGTTACTTTAAAATTTTTCCTGGCCTAAATCACTATGGACCAACTGAAGGGCAGTTGGCTCATTCAAGGTAGCTAGTCAGGAAGGGGACTGGGATTGCTTTGGACGTAGCAAGGTTGAGAAATAAAACATAGGCCAAAAGAAAGATTCCTATATAAATCACTCAGGGAGAGTCTGGGTGGTCATCGTGGCCCACCTCACTTTGTAGCTAAGCAATCTGAGACACAGCACAAGTGACCAGCCATGGTTCCACAGCCAGATCACCACCTGAGGTGGCAAAGGTGCAGTGATCATGTAGATAATACGAGAAAGAAAGTGCTTAGATGAACTTTCAAATTATTGTAGTAGTGTTGCTCCTTGCATCAATTTTGGAAAACACAAAAAATGCTCAAAGGAAAATAAAAGTCTGTAATATCAGTCTTGAGCTATAATCACCATGAACATTTTTACTCGTCCTCTTTTGAGACGGTTCGATGCCTGGGCTTTGGGTTTCCAGTTAAACCTAGATTTGATGATACATTATAAAATGTTCCCCAATGTTCCATTATTGGGAATGAAGGGACAGCATTGTTCCTCGGGGAAGACTAGTGTGGGCTCTCTGACTCAGTCATTAATGTCATTCACTTGCATATTCATTCAACAGTTATTTAGTGAGCACTTATCATGTGCCAGGCACTGTGCTAGGTATTGGGAACACAAATATGAATGTGACAGTTGTAGTTCTTCCTCTCATAGAGATTATATCCTAGCCAGGAAAACATAGTGAGCACTTCATTATACTTATGAGCCCAAGCAGGGCACCATGAGATTGTACAACAGAGTCTCCTGACACTTCCCAAATTGAGGCTTATGCTAGGATCAGCCTTGCTACTCAGAGTGGACCACAGACAATGATGAGTTCTGGGAGCATCTTTCAAGGGCAGAATCCCAGACAGAATCAGAACCTGAGTTGTAACCTGAGCCCAGGGGATTCATAGGCATATCAGGGTTTGAGAAGGTTGGTCTAAAGGATGAGTAGGAATCTGCCAGGCCTGTGAGTGGGCTCTGGGTGAGAAGGCACGTGGCACTTTGAGATGGTAAAGGACTGGGACCACGGCCAAATGAGGGGGGTGGATCAGCAGGGACCAGATCAAGCAGAGCCTCAGAAGCTTTGGGTTTGGGGTTACCCCCACCCTCACCTCTTTAGTTCTTCCTGGAGTCTTCAGTTTCTACTTCTGCAAAGGAACAATCTTCTCCTACCCGTCCCCTTGGGCTGTCATGAGGCGCACATTAGTTAATGTGTTAAGAAATGTTCACCACTGTGAGGGTCCCATCACAGTTATTTTGAAAAGACACAGAGAAGAGCTACACTTTTTCTGGGTGTTCACTGAACTATTTCACTGTGTTAGAACAACTGGTGAGGCAATGCACAAATCACGGTGCTCTTAGGAGTAGCTGATGAGTTGTGTGAGGCTCCAACACACCCCAAGCACAGGTAGTGATGGATAAAGACCCTCTTTAGCTCTAGCTTTCATGCTGGGGAGGTAGAGGGGTAGGATGGGGTAGGGTTACACATAGTGGAAGTTGTGGGGTTAGGGTGGCCCTCGGGTCAGCATCTTCTCCCACCCCATACTCACTCCCTAGTTCTGGGCTGCAGAGTGGTCAGTCTTATTTTTCAGACTCCATCAGCACCAAGCTTCCTTCTGTGTTGTCAGATGCCAGGTGAGTGAGTCACAGAGGATGACTTGGAGGAATGACTTCCAACCTCTGCATTGTCTTCCTCTTCACTTTGAGGAATGCGGGAAGGATAGAACATTAAAACAAACAAACAAACAAAAAACTAAACCCAAACAAAACCACCACCGAAGAAAAAATAAACAGACATCCAAACATCCCCTCAAAGTAAAGGCCTTGAATGTCACGAAGTCTCTTATTTCCATTATTTACTCTTATTAATCGGATTGAAGTATCAGGTTTCCAAAGCTCTTACCTATAACCAGGGCTCCTCCTTGGATACACCTTTGTAATTCTAAACTAGGCTTGGAAGATGAACAGGTGACCGAGAGAGCTCCTCTCAGTTCTCAGTTTTCACATTCTGTTGTGCAGTCTCCAGCACTGAACTACCTATTCAGCTTGATTTACAGCCTGAAACCACTCCACCTCCTCTGTATCTGTTACTGACATTTATATAACACAAGTCCTAACAGGTGTTTACAGCACACTTTCTGCCATATACTGTTTTATGGGTCCTCACAACAGTCAATGGGCTTTTATGTTTTTGTTCTAAATTCCCAACTCACAGAAAGGCAAATCGAGGCAAAGACACATCAAGTGAGTAGTTTGAGATTACATGACTGAAATTAGTCAGTGGCTGGGCAGGAACAGCAGTCAGAAGTTTTAATATTTACTTCAGCAATTCCTTCATCACCATCATAATCAGCAGCAGAAGAAAATATTTAAGTAACAGAAAAAACACTAAGAAGAAAATACTAACAGTGCTTGTTTCCACCACTTGAGTCAAGTACTGCCGGTATTTTAGAGATTTACTCCAAGCCTCCCACAGCACCCATCCCCCTCTAAAAAATGTTGCAAGTAAAGTATGCATTCATTTAATTTTAAAATGTATATAAGAACATTATAGATATAGCAAAAGTCCCTCTTGACACTTTCCTATCTTGACCTGTTCAACATCCCAGAGGCATCTTTATGGGTTCGATAGATATCATTTCAATTTTGCTATTGTTGTGTCACATCTATACAGCCTTCTGTAGTATCCACCAGCCATTTTCATTGACATTTTTTTTTCCTGGAGAGCTATTTATACTTTATAACTGATTCATTTTTTGTAGCTGTATAGTACTCCATCACACTTTGGTGTCACTAATTTACTCATTCCCTATTTGATGAATATTTGAGTCGTTTCTAATTTCTCACTTTAACAAACAGTGCAGCAATGATGTCCTTCTACATTTCTCTTCGTGCATATGTGCAAATGTTTCTCTAGGATTCAATCCTAAAAGAGAGATTGTTGAGTAACCAGCTATGCACACTTTTAGTTGTTTTTTTTTTGAGTTGGAGTCTCACTCTGTCGCCCAGACTGGAGTGCAGTGGCTGCTTCCGGCCACCACATCCTCAACCTGCTGGGCTCCAACAATCCTTCCACCTCAGCCTTCCAAGTAGCTGGAACTACAGGCGCGCACTGCCATGCCCGGCTAATTTTTTGATTTATTGTAGAGATGAAGTCTGGCCAAGTTGCCCAGGTGGTCTCGAACCCGCAGGCTCAGGCAATCCACTCATCTCAGCCTTCCAAAGTGTGGGATTACAGGCTGAGCCACCAAGTCCGGCTCACTTTTAGTCTTAACAACTCTCTAACCTGCCATCCAAAGAGCCTGTTCTAATTGCTACACCCAATATCAGTCTATGGGAGAACACGACTCTCCATAATCTTGCAAAAATTCTTTTTTTGGTCAAATTTGGTCAAGCATAATCTTCATAGGTTAGAAATATGTCTTAAATATTTCTAGAAATATGGGATGTACATGTGTCAAAAACTTATCCAATTCCTAAATGAATGAGAAAATTTGTAAGATGGAAAAGCTGATTCAAATACCATTTAGAGGGCTGGGTTTATAAAGTTCTTTTATTTAAAAAGTGTTAAAATAAGATTGCTAACCTAGACATAAGAATGATTAATGTCCTACAAGGCAATAAATTATAATCTTTGAAGTTATGTTTTCTTTAGGACAAAGATTATTTGCATTTCTACTAGGCATACATCTACAAATTAATATATGACATCATAGACCCTTAGCCCTTAATTAATAATAAATAGCAACATATTGTCCTAGAAAATTAAGTAATCCTTGGGCCTTTAAATGATGCTTCAATATGACACTGAAAGGACACACATTGCAAGGATGACTATTTCCAGATTTTGAATATTTTTTCCTTCACAGATTTTTTTTAAACTGTCAATCCAATGGATAAAAATGGCAATCCATTGTGTTTTAATCTGAATTTCTGTCATTATTAGTGACTTTTGGCCATTTGTTATTTTTACTTGACCATCTAGTTATCTGTAGTTCCAGGTCTAAACAAACAAATATCGCGCATATGAAAACATTTTTCTCTCTTTAGTGACTAAGAATGCTTGGCAAAAAAACACTAGAGGACTGTGTCCCAGAGCTAGGCCTCTTAGGCAACAGTGGAATGAAGACCTGATTGTTCCTCGTAAAGATGGTACACATCAAGGGTTGCCCCCAAAACAGTATTCAAACAAGTGTCATAATTCTGGCCTTTAAAGTCCTGGGGATGCTCCCCAGCGGGGGGCAGCAACAGAAAGGGTTTGTGTCCAGAGAATGGAATGGGGGTCAGGAATGTCTCAACTGGCCTTTAACTCAAGAAAGCCAGATGGTGGAAAGCACCCTCGGCTACCAGTCTATAGGGCAAAGGGGGAAGCTGACCAACACGGGAGGTCAAGGTCATCCAGATGAAGAACTCTGGGCATGATATCCTCAAGTCACTGGCGCAGTCTGGAGGTCACCTCTGGGTCTGGACTGAGCCAAGAGCGGGGCCACCTGCTGCCAGCCTGTAAGGTTTCTGCGCTGCAATTGGGCTTCCGAGACTTTCTGGAAAGTTGCAAAGGCGGTAAAGCTCTCCCTGGCCCTCCCGCCCCTACCTTCGGCGATGTGAAGTCACTCGAGAGTCACTTCTGGAACCAACTCGCAATTCTTAAACTATCGCTGGAAATTATCTTCCAGTTAGGAACAGCCTAAGTAGCGGGCTGCTGAGTATTCATTTGCAGCGTGGGCAGTTTCCCCAGTTGGTTCACCCGGAACGCTCTTTCCCAGGAGACCCCCTTTCTCCCCACCGTTGTGCCCCACCTCCCTTTTCAGAGGGCGACACCCTCCGGCTGACCTTCCGAGCTCCCGGGGACCCCTCTGCCCGGCGCGGCGCGGGCCTGCCCCGAAGTCTGTCTGCTGGGCCGCGTCCCAAGGTGCGTCCCCGCGGAGGCACTACCGGAATGCGCGGGCGGACGCGGGCGGGGACGCCGGACACGGAGCGGACCGGGCTGGCCGGCCTGAATCTTGGTTCGGGGCTCCAGCTGAGCTCGGGCGGGTGGGGGACAGCGCTCCACCCGGCCCCGGACCCCTCCTCGCCCCCCGACACACGTCGCCCCGCCGGGGATCCTCGGCGGGCTGGCCCGGCAGCACGCAGTTTCCGTCCCCCGCGCAGACCGGGTGGGGCGTGCCGACCCGAGA
>NW_007256165.1:875803-876315 GCF_000164805.1 Carlito syrichta | reverse complement strand
GGCGCCGCTCGCCGGGAGGCGGGAGGGAGGCGGACGCGGCCGGGCCTCGACGTCGGCGACCGCGCCGCCCGCGAGGGGAAGTGCCTTATAAAGCCGCCGCCCGGCCCGGCCCCAGCCAGCAGTCGCCGCGCCGCCAGCGCGGGCCGCACGCAGCCTGCCGGGAGTGCCGGGCCGACCCGGACGGGCCCGGGACAGGCCGCGGGGGGACCCGGAGCGACCCCGGCCCCGCACGGCCCGGGCTCCTCCTGCCGGCCGGCGGGTGCGCGGAGGTCCGGGGCGCCCCGGGGCGGGGGCATGCGCGGCCCGCGGCATGGCCTCGGCGGTGTTTGAGGGCACGTCGCTCGTGAACATGTTCGTGCGCGGCTGCTGGGTGAACGGCATCCGCAGGCTCATCGTGAGCCGGCGCGGCGACGAGGAGGAGTTCTTCGAGATCCGCACGGAGTGGTCGGACCGCAGCGTGCTCTACCTGCACCGCAGCCTCGCCGACCTGGGCCGCCTGTGGCAGCGCCTCC
>NW_007256165.1:837820-875783 GCF_000164805.1 Carlito syrichta | reverse complement strand
CCCCGGGGCCTCGGGGAGGGGGGCGGCGAGCAAGCTTGGCCGCGCGGCCAAGGGGCCGGGGAAGAGTTTGTGAGACAGAGGTTCTGGCTTTCCCCTCCGGCCCGCTGCGGGAGCGGGGACCCTGGGGCCCCGAGTCCCCGAGTGCGGGGCGCCCCGGGCGGCAGCGTTGGGACCGGGAGTCAGCGGCGGAGCCCCGAGGCTCTCCGGGCGGGTCGCGTCACTTCTGGGAAAGGCGTGACCCCGCCAGGGGCACTCAGGGCTGCCGCGTGCAAGTGCGGGGCCGGCGGTGCTCGGCCCAGCGCCCTGCCCCGGCATCCCGGTCCCCCGCCTCGAGAGGGCAGACGGGGCGTTGGGGAAGCGTTTGGAAACCGTCAACGACGATGTCCCGAGTTCGGGGTCGCGTCGGGCCTGGCGGCGTCCGTAGTTCTCCCCGGGGAGTGGCCGCGCCCCTGGTGTTCCCTGGTGACAGCTGAGCCTGAGTGCGCGGTGCCACGCAGCCCTTCCGTATCTGCTTGGGAGGAGGCTGCCCGCCTGCGGCTAAAGTGGCTAGCACAGGGTCTCCACCCACGGCTGGGTCTTCACTGGGGTTTGATGAGCTGCAGCCGTCTCCACCCTGGCCTTGTGACTGACTGGTCCTGGCTCGCAAGGATTCTTGTTTTCAGAAACTGCGGCGGCTTCCCTTTTCCTGCTGTCCTGCCCGGACTTCCCTTTGGAGGACAGGCAGGGAGGGGGATGGTAGAGGGGAGGAAGAGGGGGCGCTGGAGTTGAGAGAAGAGGGGGGTGGCAGGCTGCGGAGAGAGGGACAGAGAAGACTGTAGGGCTTTTGAGCACCTAACCGCCCTCCCCCCCACACACACACCGTGTGTGACCACCTGTAGCTCTGAGCACCGGGGGACACATGGCCCAGAAGCCTTCCTGTGTGCCTTTCTTCTTCAAGCAGAGACCCCCTGGAAACTTGGGGCAAAGTTGCTGAAGCGAGGGTGGCCGTACAAGTCTCCTTGGCTGTGGTCTTGCGATAACCTCTCCTTTCCCCTGGTGGCAGTCCCCCACCCCAGCGTGTGAATTATGTGGATAATTAGCTCCGCTCTCATGACACATCCTCTGGCAGACGCAGCCTTTGGAGAGGCTCCCAAGGCGGCAAGGCTGGGATGGGAGCAGGAAGCCTGCCGTTCAGGCTTCCCTCTGTTCTGAGTGTCATATGTACTCCTGAGAGTTCTCCTGAGAGTTCAGTGTTATTTCAAACTTGGAAGCAGTTTTGCCTGGATTTGCTGTTTGTTGTGATATTTTAAATTTAACAAATGAGTGCCCAAGTCAGGAAAGCATCATGAAGGAACAGCATTTTGTTGACTTTTCTGGAACCAGGCTGACCATGACTGTGTCGAGTCCAGAGCCTCATTTGTGACCCCAGGCCGGCAGGCCAGCTGCAGTAGCCTCCCATGTGGCTCCTGGCCTGTAGCACAGCCTATGGCCTCTGTCTCCTGTGTGGTAGATGGCGCATGGGGGAGGGTCTGGTGAGAGTAAATCTCATAGTCTGTCAAGTGCCCATTGTCCTTGTCACTGTCACCGCAGATGTGTCCAGCTTGGCCTGTTGGCCCGGGGGGAGGGGAGAGGGCTGTGGGCTTAGGTGCCATAGGATGCACAGGTGAAAAGGCTTTACCTGGAGCAGAAGGGAGGGGCCTGTGAGGGGCTGGACATGCCCTGCTCACCCAACCTTGTCTCCTTGGCACTCGTGCAAGTTGTGCTGGGTCAGTTATGTGTTTGAGAAGTTTGTAGACACCCTAGAGGTCTCCAAAGAGTGAATTAAGATGTAGGAAGTGGCTGATTATATTGGAGAAAAGACTCAGAAGGGGTATGGTAGCTTCAAGTAACCCAAGGGGAACAAAAGTCAGAAATAGGGATTCGAGTGAGGGTGTAAGACTGGCAGGGCAGTTTGTGTGAGGTCCAGTGGCTGGGTGTAAAGGATTTTCCAACAGTCCACGATAGAACTGTTGGAACCGCTACCTCTGCTGAGGCATGTCTTGGCCGATGGAGGCCTCCTGCGAGGGCCAACCTAGCATCCTTTGGAAGGAGAAGCAGGTGGCTTAAGCTCTGAGTCCATTCTAGTCCTTAGTTCTCTGTGAAGAGGTGAGCTGGCCCCTGCCCAGCACCACCCGAGTTCTGTTGCAGGACCAGGGAAGTTCTTTCCTTTTTCTGTTCTTTTGAAGTCCCTGGAAATCATATGCAAAGTAAAATACACCACAGCAATGTAAATAAAGATTCCTCCTTCTTTTTATGCAGATTTATTATTCACATAAAAAGATTGTCTGGATATACAAACTATAAACACAAAAGGCAGCCAGATGTGCATGTTTGTGCCATGTTGGCAATGCCAGCTTTTCTCAGAATAATTCTCCATCAGATTACCCAGTTTACATTTAATGAACTATTTCTGGGCTGGGCTAGGTTTGAGCTCTCTGGTTTCATTAGAAAGCTTTCCGAGCTTCTGCTGGCAGCGGACTGGTGGCTCTTGCATTGGACTGCACAGCCCGGGAGGGTGTGGATGCCTTGGCCCCTCTTGTATTTTTGAATCTGCAGGCAATTAAAGGGATGTGAGCCATTTTCTTGGTCCTGGGAGTGTTGTAGGGTGAGGGGGCTAATGTTTGTATGGAGATAATTGTGCTTTTTCTTTCTCTGGTGGCTGTCCCTGGACCTTGTATGTGTCACAGTGATGCATCTGCAGGGATATTTAAACCCTAGCATGGGTGGAGGCCAGTACTCACTAATGTACCCTCCTGGCCTTCCGCCTGGGTGAGGTAAGATGGGGCTGACCTCAGGACGTGTCCAGCATCTGTCCTTTAACCTCTTTCCATGGAATCCTGGTCTCCATCTGGATCTGATTACCTCCTCCCCCTTTTCTTGCCCCCCAGTCCTAGGGGAGGGAGCTGGCTGCTTCCTGAGGATCGTATCTCTGGATTACCCAGGCGTTCCCTTCTTGCTTTTTCCAAACTCCAGCACTAGCCAAGCCAAGTCTTTAATTTAAATCCCCTCTATGCAATACTTAGCATGTTGTATTTGCATCTCTCACATGGGGGAAGGTGTACACTTTTAAACCTAAACATGCAGAATTTCCCTGTTGGCTGAGATTTCTGGACTTTTTGGATCTTTTTTTATAGGACCTACAAGGGGGGGATAAAAAAACTCATGAAATTTATTTATAAAAATTGTGTATTTATTCTTACATGTTTAAACTTCAGTCACTTTCAAAGTACTCTCTGTTTGATGCAATACACCTATCGAGTTGCTTTTTCCACTGTTCAAAACAGTTTTTGAACTTGTCAATTTTGATGCCTTTTAGTGCTTCTACTGGTTTTTGTTTCATGTCTTCTACATCGGCAAAATATTTCCCTTTCAGGTCCTTTTCTCATCCGGAGAAACAAAAAAAAGTTGCTTGGGGTGAGATTGGGTTCATAGGGAAGTTAGGGCATGGGGGTCAGTCTGCTTTTGGTCAAAAACTGCTGAGCATTCAGCTTAGTATGGGCAGGTTCCCTTGTAAATCACCCATCATGAAATGGACAAATGCACTGAAAGAATCTCAAAAAAAAAAAAAAAAAATCACCAAAGCCCTGCCCACTGCCTCTCACAACAACACTAGTTGGTACACTGATGCCAATGGGTTCGTAGAACACTTACATAGTAGGGGAAGCCTGTACTACAAGCAGCCTGCCCTCCAAAAGATAATTCCAAGGGTTTTGTTGTTGTTGTTTTCTTTCTTTCTTTCTTTCTTTTTTTTTTTGAGTCCCCCGTCGTGTTTCAGGCCTTGTGACATCTAAGCTGGCCTGGTCACCACTAAAGCAATAGATTCTACTTCCAAATAGTGAGATGATCTTTGATCCATGATGGTTGTACAACCAACATTTTGGTTTTACATTCATGTATTCCATCAAATACCTGCAGAAACTTACTACACTAAGTGCTGGGAACGCAGCAGTGAACAGAACAGACCAAGAACAGCCCTGCCCTCAAAATTCTTGTATTCTGGATGGGAGAAATCCAATAATGGGCAAGGTAAACATGTAAAAAAAAAGATAGCAGTAAATGTTCAGAAGAAAACTAAGAAGGCAGATAAGGCTAAGACTTACAGGGGAAGGGCTTTGCTTTCAGATTGGGTGGTTAGCGATGGTCTCACTGAGCAGTGACCTGTGAGTAGAGACCTGAAGGAAAGGAGAGAGCAAGCCAATGGATACCTGGGGCAGGGGAGTCTAAGTGGAGGGAAGAGCAAGTGGCAAGTGCAAGGGTCTGAGGTCAGCTTGTGCCTGGTGGGTTTGAGGAGTGAGGAGGCCGCAGTGGCTGGAGTGGAGCGCATCGGTCAGCGATGGAAGCGGGTCGGGGTCACTTGTGGGCTCTTCTCAGAGCCATGGGCACTGGAGGGCTCTGAGCAGAGGGTGATTTGATCTGACTCACACTTGGACTGCTGTGCTGAGACCAGAGGGAGGCAGGAGGCAGACGCCGGGGCCTGGTGCCCGGTGCAGGGTAACAGATAGAGAGGGGTAAGACTGATCTGTCTTGACGGAGAACCACAGGGGCACTGAGAGGCCCGATGTGGGGTGTGAGGGAGTGTTGGGATGACCCCGAAGCTTTCCACCGGCAAAACCATGTGCTGTGAGGGGGCAGCTGCAGGAGGAGCCGGCGTGGGGAAGGGAGTAGCTCAGGTGCCCAGCTTGGAATGGACCCTTTGAGTGTTTTCTTCAGGTAAGGTTCAGGACAGTGAGCCCGTGTGTGGTGCTGGTGCACGTGTGTGTTCACCTTCATCACTGAGGACAGTCCCCTACCTGGGTGCGAGGAGACCTTAGACATGAGATCTGATCTCCTGGGGATTAAGGCATCCAGGACATTACCAGAAAGGGCTGGACATGGATATGATCACCAGACTCTCACACCCCAGCAACTAGGGAAAACATGTGACCATCCCTAGGGCTGGAACTTGATCATACTGCTTTCATGTAGGAGTTGGGGGAGCAGCTCTGTATTACCCTGAAACACGAGGGGAGAAACACCTCCACCTGATGGAGGAATTAGCTTCAGAGCCACTGAGTTTACTCTCTTGGCTAAAATAAAACATCAGGGGCCATGCTGGTCTTGAGCAGCAGAACAATGGGCGCAGAGGCGCCCGCTCACCCTCTCTCAGGTACAGTCCAACTCAGGCAGTGCTTCACCTGGGGCTTCCTGTCCCTTGCTTCTCAGGAGGTTTGGGCCATCTTTTCTGACTCACAGCCCTATTTTTTAAAACTCTCTTCCATATAAAGGTCCTTGACCTGGGCAAGGTCTTACACTGGGATATCCTGCAGGGGCTCCTGATGGGGTCACTACCTTCCCGAAGCCTCTTCTTTCTCTCTTCCTTCTCCAGTCCATGCCCTGCCACCCACCCTGGCTCCACTCTGATTCCCTGTCCCACTATTCCTGGGGTCCTCTTTCTTCACAAGTGGCCTCTTGGCTATGTTTAGTTTACTGTTCCTTTCCCGAGGACCCCGGGTGACACCTGAGTCCACCTCCCTCCAGGAGGCCAGAGACTGCACCAGTCGTTCAGCAGCTGCTTCTAGGGCAGGTGACTTTCCACAATGTTTGGTTTCACCGCAGGAAAGACTCTGCCCTTGTCAAGGAACAAGCTCAAGAAGCCCCTCAGAACACTGTGATCTGAGTTCTTGCCTAGGAATGGGGAGGAGCAGGGAGGACATTTAGGCTGAGGGGCTCTTGGTTGTCTGTCCTGCATGAGCTGTGCCTCCTTAACCGATGGAAGCACAGTCAGGCCACACAGAACACCCCCCACGGGGGGCAGCATTCTTCTTCTCCAGCCATTCTTCTTCTCCAGCATTCTTCTTGTAGCCATGCCCCTTGCATCCCTCCCACAGTGAGGGAGGATGGGACACACACACTGGTCTTTGCTAACTTCCACTTGTAGGTTTTCTTCCCATTTGTTTTAAAAACAAAACAACCTGATTATCCTTTGCTGGTATGTAACTTAGAATTAGTAGTAAAAACTTGCCGGGCAGCAACTGGATGGAGGGAGAGGTGGGAGGAAGGAACTTGCAATTAAAACATTTACATGTAGTAGCTCTTAATCTCACCAGGATGTTCCCTGCTTGCCACGTGAGAAGACACAGGCCCTTTGAAAGTGGGTCACCCACCTGGGACACAGCCAGTTCATATTGGGAAGGGACAAGCTCAAGGGTCACACACCTGGGACACAGTCAGTTCACGGGAGAGGGGACAGGCTCTGGGGTCACAGCTAGGTCACAGTAGAGGAGGAGGCTCGGGGGTCACACACCTGGGATGCAGCCAGGCACAGCAGTGTCCCCTTGACTAGAGGGGTCCAGGGAGGTGAGCATGAGAGCTGGCTCTCGGCAGTGTCGTGCTGCCTGGCAGGACAGCCCACCGTGTGCCTACCTGCTGCCCCTTCAGCACCTTCTCTGGGTGTGGCCCTCTATCCTCCCAGGGGTGCCCCCTGCCTTGACTAAAGAGAGAGCCTGCAAAGCAGGGTCACCACTGAACCTCAGTAGGACCCCTGACCGGGCCTGTGGCCTTGTTGATCCAGAAACTGGAATTTGGTGCTTGGTATGGGTCAGGCTTGGTTACCATGGAGTCCTGGAGTCAGTGTATGTGTGACTCTAAGAAGCAGAATTGCCAAGTACACCAAATTCTTGTGGTCAGAACCGATATGGGAAGCTGTGGCCCCCTCTCCCTCGTGGGCAAACCCTTTGCGGGGCTCATGTGACCCTGCTTGTCTTTCTCTCTGGTCTCAGGTCTCCTCAGCCCCGTCGTCAGTGGCCACCAGGGCCTCCTTTGGGCCTCCACATGCCCCAATCCCTCTTCCCCTCACCCTTATATCTGTTCACCCTTCAGGCCTCCTCCTGCCCTGGAGTGGGAGGGGTCACTGCTATGTGTCCTCCCAGCACCAGGACTCTGCCTGATAGGTGTCACCTATCAGGCCCTGGCTAGCGTGAGGGCCCAGGAGGCTGAGACCCTGCCCATCTTGTTGGCCATGCCATCCCAGGACTTGATACCTGCACAGAGGAGAACTCTGTGGGTGTTTGGGGAAGAGTAAATGAGCACCCAGAATGGGCTGGCACCCCTGGGGACCTGTGATGCTTGCAGACACTGGCCACGTCAACAGCTGTTTGAAAATCTTAAGGCTAAAGTTTAGGAAGAGGATTTTGTCCTCTGTGGAGGACAATGAAGAAGCCAAAAGAAGGATTACGGGAAGGACAGAGCAGAGGGAGTGCATTCCAGTGGCACCCTTCTTCCCCAACATGGTAAGCAACCCACTGGTGAGGGCCCTCCCGGGTACAGGCATGGGAGGCAGGGAGAACAGAGACTGGAAGAGTGGCTTCCCTCGGCCCTTCTTGGGTCCTGGGGTTCTCGCTCTGCTCTGCCTCTTCCATCTCCCCATCCTGCACTCCCTGGCCGGCTTCGCCTCTCAGGAAGATGTGGAGGAGTGATCAGGGATCGCTGTCCCCGGACTCCCCCAAGATGCTGCATGGGGACTGCAAAAGGGCTGAGCCAAGCACCTGGACATCCCTGTGAGTCACAGTGGGAATAAAGGCTCGGAGGGGTTCTGTCGTCCATCAACACTGCACAGATGAGCAGGTGAGCCTCATGTAGCAGGGAGTCACCTCGTTTCCCAGGGAGTTAGAACTTCCATTGAGTGCTTAGTCATGCAGAGAGTAACCAGCTCCCATTTCTCGCTCTGTACTTTTTCAGTGCTATCTGCTTAAAAAAAAGATACTTAGGAAGTATGAAAAGTTTTCCAAATCATACAAGAGGTTTTGTTTTCAAAGTGTGTACTATACTTACCTTTAAAGTATTACACGTCTTATACAGCAAACAAGATGACTCTATGTTCAGCCCTTAGCCAAGCAATATGCTTCTGGGCACAGTGTGGTGATGGACGCATTTGTTAAATGGAAAAGAAATTATTTAAAGTACTTTATTCTTTGATTCAATTCGGAAGTTCTCTTTGCAGAACATTTCCCCGGGGCGGTCTATTGTGTGCCTGTGGTGAAGCTCCTCTCTCCTCAGCAGAGAGGCCTGTTCTTCGGGTAAGGGTAAGGGACATTCCCTAATGGGATTCCCTCCCACTTGACCCAAGCAGCATCTTTATTTCCAGAACTGCAGCGGCAGGAGGCACTCACGCTAGTGTCAGATGGCGCTGTCCTCCCTGGGGGAAGCCTGGGACAGTGATCACAAGTGACTTAGGAGAAAAGTGGTACTCTGGACTCAGGTTTCTGAGATGAGGAGCTGTGCTTGTTTATGCTCTCACCCACAGATCTTTGCCAGCGTGTTCTAAGAATAAATTGGGTGTTGGTGTTTGCAGAAAGCAGCTCATCCCCAGACTGACAGAAACATTTTATGTTCTCGTTTTTCAAGGCCAAACTTCTTTAGGAACAAAGGGCACTCTGGTCGCCGCAGGCTGATGTTTAGACCCCAAATGCTTGTGCAATTGGATCTTTGGAATTCATATGCAATTGTGTTACCAATTTTTTGGTTTCAAATTCTTAACTGTTTGGGCTAAATCTAGATAAAGTTCTCATGTCACAAATTGTGTAGGGTGAAAAAGTTGAGCTTATATTGGTGATTATATTTTATCAGACATTAGAACAATTTCCGGGGCTGTGAAATCTGGGTTAACTTCCTTAAATATGGGTTGTAGTGAGCCAAATCCCTGACTTCTGCGGAATGCTCGCGCCCCCTGCTGGTCCCCACTGGAAGACAGCCTCCCATTCAAGAGAATTTCGCTTTAATGTTCAATGGTGCGAATTCACAGCCAGTTTACCTGTCTGCAGTAGTTATCCTTATGATCTCTCTTAGTAAAACTGAGGCGGACAAGAATTATTGCACCATCAACAATATTTGGAATATAAAAACCAAAAGCTTTAGATGATTCTGAATTCTTGTATTTAACCACATTTTTAAAAATAAGGTTTAAAATTGTTAATTTGGAAAAGCTATACTAGCCGTTAAAAGCCAAAGCACTTGAGAAGAAACTCAAAAGCACACGATTGTTTGTTTTGGGGGTGACAGTACTTCTAGGACTCAAAGTTCTTGTCATCTGTCCCTGAAAAATAAAGCAGTGTCTCAAATGTGGATTCTGCTCAGAACTCCATCTTTGGTGCTGTATCACCCTGTTCACTCTGTGAATGTATCATTTTGGGCATTGGCAGCAGGTTTGGGGCTGTGAAATTTAGTGAGTGTGAAACAACTAGAAATTTCAAAAAGAAGATGTATTTCGTTTCTGCACTGTGACCTGAGAGTACAGTTTTTTTGGTGTTTTTTTTTTTGGTTTTTTTACGTGTTTTCCTTTCACATTAAATACACCCATCCGTTTGGTGGATGGAAAACATTTTTAAAACAATTGAAGGGGAGTGATGTCTAGGAGCCCAGAGAGAAGGGAAATGTGCACATTGGCATTTGAAGAATGTCAGGCTCTCTGAAACCTCTTGGCTGGGCATGGGGAGGGCTTGGAGGGGACAAGGCAGCCTGCGGTGGGGGAGGGGACACCCTGCCCCCATTCTCATCCCTGTGCTCTGTGGCTCTCATGGTTGCAGCCAAAGCAGCAGTAGCCCAGTTGTGCTGCTATTAATTAGGTGGTTTCAGTTAATTCAACAGAATTCATCAGTTCATGAATCTGCTGCGACCCCTCCCATGGAAGGGACCAGTGCTCCTCATCATTCAGGTGGACTGGCTCCTTGGATAAAGGAGGCCAGCACTTTAAGAAAGCCATCCAGATGGCCAGTTTGATTGTCACCCAGGCTCCCAGGTGGGTAATTCAATGGTAAAAGTGCCCAGAGCCTAGACAAATAATCACCTGTCCCTTCTGTGTCTGCAGGGAGGGATTCCAGCATCCCTTTCCCCATTGACGTGTTCTCAGCCTCCTTTTGTTTAAAGTTATGTCTGCATTTCCTAGGAGCACTGTTTGGCTTCCACTCAGAACCTAAAAAACAGGTGAAGGGAAGAAGTGTGGTTCTGACATTTCCACAGATAAACCCAGAGCAGAATGTTCAGTGATCTCAGTGACCCTCGGCCCTCAGGTGGCTCTGTCCTGCAAGGCCCAGCACTGAGAGGCAGCAGCTGCAGTTCTGCCTGGGTTGGGCTGGGAGTGAGGGTGACCAGCTGAGTCTCATGCTTGTCAGGATCTGTCTTCTCTGATTCGAGCTTATTCCATCAACAGTGACCAGTGAACATTGTGTCCCCAGCGAGTGCTGGGCACTGTGCTGGTTGTGGGTGACGGGGAGACAAGTCCAAGGCCTTCCTTCCCTCAGGTGCTCACACACACTGGGAGACCCACGCTGCTGTGTGGAAGGACAGCGACTGCAGGGTCGGGACAGAGTTCTCTGGGGCTCAGAGGCAGGCCTAGATTCCATGGGTTGATATAAGGAAGACTTCTCAGAATAGGGGGGCCTTCACCCAGGTGTGTCCTCCCCACATGTGAGCTGGGGACTGGGGGGCTGGAGGACGGCTCTCCGGGAGGCAGCATGGTGTACTCTGCAAGGCTGTGTTGGGCGATAGGGCCTGTTTCTCAGGGTTGCCATGAGGATGTGTTCCATGGGGCCCAGAGCTGGGGTCGGGGTCAGGTCCAGAGGGCCTGTGCATCCAGCTAAAATACCAATGCTGCTTTCAGAGGTCTGACTTGCCCGTCTGTACTTCAGTCTGGAAAATGGGTCACAAGGAAGATAGTGTAGCCAGATAAAACACAAGACACACAGTGAAGGTCGAATTTCAAATAAACATTAAAGAAGTTTTTAGTGTAGGTCTGCTCCTACTATTGCATTACTCATCGTTTATCTGAAATTCATATTTAGCTAGGCATCCTGTATTTTATTTGCTTAGTTTGGTCACACTAACATAAGATGGATGTATAGCAGAATGTATTTATCTTGATAAATGTTACCCTTGGATATTATCAACCCAGCTGAGAGTTGAACGTTGGTGAAATCAAAGATGTGGCCAAAGATGAAAACGTCATAAACTTTTATGTTATTTTTAAGTTGTTGGATCATGCTTTACGTCCTATGAAATGGGTGTAAAATATGCTGTGTCTGTTGACTGTGCTAGAAGTCAGTGCTCCCGTATTTTGTACCTGCAGAACATGAAAACAGCTGATGGGTTTAACACTAGTGTTCTAGCTGTGATAAAACCTGAAATTGCTTGTCTTAGAATAATGAACACTTTGTGGCAATGAGTTATATAATTGTCTTCTCTTTAAGAACAACTTTTCAAGTATTTTAAATTGGGTCTCTTCTCCTTGGTGGGAGATCAAAGCATTTTCGTTCAAAGAGCAGCATACACACACACAAACACACACACACACACACACACACACACACACACACACACACAGAGCAGTATATAAATATCTTAAGTTCTATGTAAGTTGCAGAATACAAATATTTGAAATTCTATGGGGGGAACTCAAGGCTTCTGGAAGAGGCATCCAAAGAATCTAGCACTCTTGTTATTTTCTGGTTTCTTCCTTCCCCTCCCTGCTTCCCCCAGCCTGCAGGGTGATGAGTTGGAGCAGGCGAAGAGGGGAGAGGGTGGGCCAGGCCCTTCTTCTGGAAATGGCCAGGGAGTGGTGTGTGGGTGTGTACACAGGCTGAGTGGACTGAGGCCTGGGCTTTCCAGAGGATGAGTCACAACCTGCCCGGCCCCTCCTGGACTCTTGCTCCCTGGACAGCTGGCTGCCCAGGCCTGAGTGCTGAGGACAGAGGAATGGGCGGGATCAGACAGCCCCAGTGACAAGCAAGGACATTGTGCTCTGGGTGAGCCAGGTGGAAGGGGCACCTGGCATGTCCTTGAGGAAGTGGGGAGAAGAGTTCCTGGCCCTGACTCCTGTTGTCCAGGCTCCCTCTGATCCCAGCTGTGAAGGGCCCCCTGCTGTGGCCCACGCTTTCTGAAGCACCTCTGTCTCATGTCTGGGAGTCTCCATGGGCCATATGCTCTGGGGCCTCTTAATTTCAGTAAGATAGCTTAGAAAATTATTTTAATCTATTTTGCAGACTTAGTCAATGAATTTGCCTGCAAATGGACAATTCTTTTCTCCAGTAAAACAAAACCAAGCCAGAACTTCTGAAAAACGTAGATTCCATGACTGACAATAGTTCCAGGATTTAAGCTTATGTGGTTTGAATGCAGCTTAGAGGGACAGTGACATTCTAAGTCACACCAAGTATGGGGGAGAGGCTGGTGTCCTTGGGGTGTCCTGGTGTCCAGTGTTCTCAGAGCTGTCCCAGGCTCTCCCACTGCAGCAAAGGGGTAGACGATCTAGCTCCAGTTCACCTCCTGTAAGCTCCCTTTCCTTGTCTGGCAAAGAGGAAGGCTGACCCAGTTCATAGCTGGTGTTAAAAAGGAAGGGGACACGAATAGCATGGGAGATGACCTCCTCTGTGCCTAGGAAGCTGATGGGTAAAAACTGTAATGGGGAGATTTCTGTTCTGCATTACATGTGGGGAGACAGAAAAGCACCCTGAATCTCTATATCTCGAGCTGTGGTATTTTTAAAATAAAATACTGCACTGCCTAGCAACCACTCAGGCTTCTGGGGATCACAACAAGCATAGCAGCTCAAGTTCCTGGAAAGTGCCCTGAGTCATGCACACTTTGGTTTTCTCTGAGTAAAGATCTGACTTTTCCCCTCCCAAACATGGTATTTAAATGACTGACCTAAATAGGGACTTCGTGTACATGGGCCTTGTGGTCTGGGCAGCAGTGGCTTGCAGAGTCCTCTGTGTCTTTGGCTGGGCAGGGGTGAGGATGGGGAGGTGGATCCTGGGCCATCTTCCCTTGCTGCAACCTCCACGCTGGCAGGGTCAATGGCCCCAGCTGAGCTCTGGCTGAGTCCACCGTGTTCACAAAGCTGTCCCAGACTTTCCCACTCCGAGAGATCCCTGTCCCTCTTCAGATTGACAGCATCTACTCCAGCACAAATGTAATCACTCTCTGGGTAGCTGAAACTTCAAGTGAGACTTCCAAGATAGGGTTTTTGGTGCATGAGGCTGAGGGAATGTTCTCACACCTCTCACTGTGGAGGACAATACCACAGCGTATTGTGTATTCCACTGGGAGTGCATTTCCTGGTTCGTGTTTCTGACTTTGAGTGTTTCTGTTTCAATTCTAGGACTGGTGGCCATAAAGGAAGCCCACGACATAGAGACCAGACTGAATGAGGTGGAGAAGCTGCTGAAGATGGTCATAAGCATGCCGTGTAAAGTGAGTGGATGGCCCTGGATGGGCAGTGGATGGGAGGCAGCCTGTCAGCTTCTACACTGAAAAATGTCTGTCCTAAACCATTGAACTGCTTGCTCCATCTCACTTAGCCATTTTTTTCCTCCCTGGAAGGACCAGGTGGTGGGGATGGGGGTGGAGGGCAGGGAGGGTAGGTATAATCAGGGGAAAGGAAGCCTTTTGTAGGCACCAGTGACTCCATTTTTTTTCTCCTGGGAAAAAAGTGAGGTGAGGGGCTCCAGGAGGCGATGGTTTTGGAAGGCACTGGGGCCTCCTCAACTACAGAGTGCTTGCATTTTCCCCTCTGCTCAGAATCCACAAGGGGATTTTAAAAAGGCATGTGGAAGCTTAGTGGAGTGTTGGAGTCACCATCAGTGGGTGACATTGCATGGATCTGGCTATCGGCTCCCTTTTAATCCAAGCTTGTGAGCTTCATTGAGAGTAGTGATTAGGAGCCTGGACTGAGAGTCAGGTGGACCTGCTCAGCTCCCAAAAGCTCCCTTTCCTCATCTGACAAAGGGGAAGGCTGATCCAGCTCACCTCCTGTGAGTTCCCTTTCCTTATCTGGCAAAGGGGAAGGCTGACTCAGGTCATGGCTGGTGGCAAAGAGGAAGGGGTCATGAATAGGATTGGCACACCTGAATCCTTGTTTCCAGAAGCCACCCCATCCCCGAGGCCTTGCGCTTAAGCCATATGGGACCGTAATACTGAGGCTCATGCAGGCCTGCAGCTGCACTAGCAAGGCCAGCCATCAGGGCATCTGGACAGTTCAATAGGCATTGGCTGCAGCCGAGGGTGCCTCAGTGGAAGAACAGTGCCTTCTTCCAGGCAGACAGATGGGGGCCAATGTGGGGAGCTGTTCCTTTTGCAGTAATGACTGTGTTTCTGTCCAGTATTCTAGGTCAGAAGTTGTGCTCACCTTCTTTGAAAGATCTCCTCTGGATCAGGTGTTAAAAAATGATAATGTTCACAAAATTCAACCCAGCTTTCAAAGTCCAGTCAAAATATCTGGTAAGAGCCACAATGAAGGCATGGGGGGAAGTACTGCTGTTGGGTATGAAGGTGTGCTTCCTGAGATATGTGCCACAAGAAGGGTGCGGTTCCTGTTGTGTGTTTGGGAGAACTGGAAGGGACAGGCAGGTCTTGGCACCTGGAATGGAATCCTTCCTGGTTGGCTGTCTACACAGCCAGGCACACCCACCCCTTTGACCTGCAGTTCCCTTTCCCTGCTTCCACAGGGATGTATTAGGCATATGCATTGAGATTCACTTAAAGAACTGGTTTAATGATGGAAACACCGATGAGACATTTCAAAGAGAAATACTGGAATCTGCAGTCCAGCCTGCTGAGGCCTGATAGTCCTTATCAAGTGGCTTTGAATTTGGTTCTTAGTTTTGGGGCAGCCGTGACCGAAAAGGAGGCACATGCTTTGGGGTCCTTTGGTGTTGATGAGGACTGCGCCCTCCAGCGCTGGAGAAGCAGAGTCAGCAGCAGTGAGACATAGGTGCAGCTACCACCTGTGGACCCAGTGCCAGGGAGGAAAGGGAGGTCTGGACTTCTTGGCCAGTTGGAGAGGGGTGACTGCCTAAGATCCGGGTTGCATGTGTCATAAGATCACTAGAGTGTATTTTTGCAGTGGCTATTTTGGCGAAGGCTGCTGAGGAGCATTTGGTAAGAAAAAGAACTCGGTACTGGGAGTCTCCAGGACTGGGTTTCCCCAAGCAAGAGGCATCACTTTTTGATCTAAGAGGTGACATTTGAGTGAGGAATTGTTGTGGTCTGCCTGATGGACAGGAAGGGAAGGCAGCTAGGATAGAAGATGCAGCTTAGCCAAAGGAGGGTCCCTATGTAGCACTGTGATCCAGAGAAAGGAGAGGAAGAGGGGTCCTGCATTCGCCACTCCATTTCGGAATGGAGGAGGAAGGAAAGGAAAAGGAGGGATGGAGGAGGAAGCGGAAGGAGAGAGGAGGGACGGGGGAAGAAGGAGAAGGAGATGAGGGATGGAGGAGGAAGCGGAAGGAGAGAAGGGATGGGGGAAGCAGAAGGAGAAGGAGATGAGGGATGGAGGAGGAAGCGGAAGGAGAGAAGAAGGGATGGGGGAAGCAGAAGGAGAGGAGAAAGAGATGGAGGAGGAAGGGGAAGGGAGGAGGAGGGATGAGGGAGGAAGAGGAAAAGAGCTGATGGAGAAGACAGCAGAGGGGAATTGGAGCTCAGGGCTGTTTCCTCAGGAGGAACTGGGAGGCAGAGGAAGACAGTGGGAAAGGAGCGACTGATGCTGTGGGGTGTGGAAGTGTCCTGACTGCGATCTGTGCCACAGGAGTAGTGAGATTCCTGTTGTGTGTTTGGGAGAACCGGAAAGGGTGGGTAGGTCCTGGCACTGGGAATGGAAAAGGTATTCGAAGATGTGAGCATGTGTGCCCAGGGGGGTGGTCTGCCTGGGCTTGTCTGTGTCTACTGCTTTTTTAACTTTGTTTTTATTGACACAAGTGGACATATTTGTGGGATGCAATGTGATGTTTTAATCATGCACACATTACGTAAAAATCAAATGACGGTATTGAGCATATCTATTACCTCATATATGTGTTTGTCATTTCTTTGTGGGGAGGATACTGAGATTCCTCTCTTGTACTTTGTAATGCCCAGCACAATGTGGTTGCAGAAGCACACAAGAATTTGTTCCTCCTAGTTGTTACTTTGTACCTGTTGACCAAACACTTCCTGTCTTCCCTCCACCCGCTCCTGTCTTCAACCACTAGTTCCCACTATTCTACTCTCTACTTTTGTGAGCCCAACTTTAGATTCCACATCCGAGTGAGATCATGTGGCATTTGTCTTTCTGTACCTGGCTTATCTTACTTAATATCCTCTAGGTTCATCCATGCTGCCACAAATGATAGGATTTCATTTTTTTTAATGACCGAATAGTATTCCGTAGTGTATCTATATCACATCTTCTTTATCCATTCATCCGTTGATGGACTCTTAGATTGATTCTTGGCTATTGTGAATAGTGCTGCAGTAAACACAGGAGTGCAGGAATCTCTTCAACATACTGATTTCCTTTCCCTCGTAGTAGTTCTATTTTTAATTTTTTGAGGAACCTCCATACTGTTTGCCATAATGATTGTAATAATTTACATTCCCGCCCGTCGTATCTTTCTCCACTAATATTTACTCACACCAGCATTTATCTTTAATGTTTTTGGTAATAGCCATTCTAACAGCTATGAATGATGTCTCATTGTGGTTTTGATTTGCATTTCCCTGATGACTGGTGATGTTGAACATTTTTTCGTATACCTGTTGGCCATTAGTATGTCTTTTTTTTGCCTATTCAGGTTTTTGCTTAAAGTCCCTTATAAAAGAACCTTCAAGTTGTGAACTTTCAAGGATGTGAACGTGTGTTTGCATGTCCAATCATATAAGCGAGTTCCCATGTCTGACATATAATACATCGTCATGTGTGTGCACTCTCTCCAAGTGGTTTTTTTGTGTGAAAAGTATTATAAACCTATTACAGTACAGCACTATTAATATATGGCCAATTGTGTCAGTTGCATACCTAGGCTAACCTTGTTGGACTTACTAACAAATTGGACTTATATGAATGCATTCTTGGAAGGGAACTCATTTGTATGTAGGAGACTTATTATATTTTAACTGGATTACTGTTTCTGTTTTTGTTTTGGTATTGAGTTGTTTGAGTTCCATATATATTCTGGATTCTATCAGATGCATAGTTTGCAAATATTTTCTCCTCTTCTTCACTCTGTCTTTTCACTCTGTTGATTGTTTCCTTCACCAAGCAGGTTTTTAGTTTGAGATAATCCCATTTGTCTATTTTTGCTCTTGTTGCCTGTGCTTTTGGGGTCTTTATCCAAAACCAACTTGCCCAGACCAATGTCATGAAGCATTTCCCCTATGTTTTCTTCTAGTCATTTTATTGTTTCAGGTCTTAACATTTAAGCCTTTAATTCATTTTGAGTTGATTTTTTTATATGGAGTGAGATAGGAATCTAGCTTCATTTTTCTGTATGTGAATATCCAGTTTTGATGGAAGAGACTGTTCTTTCTCCATTGTGTGTTCTTGACACCTTTGTTGAAAATTAGTTGACTGTAAGTGCGTCGATTTATTTTTGTGTTCTCCATTCAGTTCCACTGATCTATATGCCAGTACCATGCTGTTTGGGTTATTATAGCTTTGTAGAGTATAATATTTTGAAGTCAGGTAGTATGTTTTGTTCTTTTTGCTCAATATTGCCTGGGTTATTCAGGGACATTTTGTTTTCATGTGTATTTTAGGTTTGTTTTTCTATTTCTGTGAAGAATGTCATTGATATTTTGATAGGGTGATTACATTGAAGCTGTAGATCACTTTGGGTAGTACACTGCTTTTGATATCTACCCAAAATAACTTCTGATGTATTCTTAGAGACAAGAGCAGGGAGTGCAGGAGCCCCTTGTTAGCTGGTGTCTGGTCTCCAGACCCTTCTTTATAGAGAGTGAAAATGGCAAGGTCGTTAATCCTGGCTGAGTGTCAATGAGGCGTTTATAGGAGCAGTGCTGTGGGGGACTGGCACCAACCCTCTCTGTGCTCATGATATAGGGGTTCTGGACGCTTTGACTTCTTTTCAAATGATTAGCAGATTAGCAACGAGGCACTCCACTAGATGGCACCAGGAGCTAGCTGGGTCCCAACAAGGACAGTAGAGCAGGACTGTGACCTCTGGTAATGCTTTGGATCCGTACTGCCTTGAACATTCTTTGCCCCGTTTTAATCTAAATGCTTATCAAATCTAGGAAAGCCAAGATCTAGCATGTTCTACAGCATCATGGCTGCAGCTGTGCAGGGAGTATAAAAGGAAATGCAAACTTCAGCCTTGATCTGTCTAATTGGCCTCATCCATTTCATCCACAAAATCTAACCATTCAGGTTTGAGACTAAACATCTGCTGAAAAAAGACGAATAGATGAATTACTGAAGTGAAGGAGTTGTGGCATCTGTGGGGTATTTGAAAACATAGTACGCTAAAAAATAGAAGAATCATCCCTAGGCAAATCGGCACAGTGGTAATTGTTGCAAAAGATCTACTGATTGATAGCTGTTAAGATTAGTGAATGGAAGTTTGAGGAGAAACAGGACTTGTAGCCTCAAGGCATCTTCCCCCTAGGCATTTATTGGCTACAAAGGGGAAGATGGTAACCTAGCTTTAGAGACACCTGGCAGGTCCAGGTCAGCTTCACCAGGAAGAGGACCTAGCGACATCCCCGCATCTGCTGCACTGAGCATGACACAGCATTGCTCTGTGGGATTTCTGCCAAAAATGCATCACCTCAATCTAATCAGAAACCTCAGACAAACCCACATTGAGGGACATTTGCTAAAATAGCTACCCAATCTTCCTTAAAAGTGTTATGGTCATGAGGTACAAGGGAAGATGGCGGAACCGTTGGAGGTCATAGGAGACCAAGACACAGCAACTCAGTGCAGCAAAGGATTCTGGATTGGGTCTAGAACAGAAAAGAGGGATATCAGTGGGAAAACCAGTGAAACTGGAGTGAAGGAGGACTTTAGTTTACTTAGCATCATGGTGCCAGTGTTAATTTCCTGTATTTGCTTTATATACCAGAGTCATGAAAAATGTTCACATTAGGAGAAGCTGGCAAGGGGTATGCAAGCTCTCTCTCGACTATTTTTGCAAATTTCCTTGTAATTCTAAAATTAGCTCAAAAATTAAAGTTAAAAAATAACATATGGTAAAACAGGGCTCTTCTTCGCTTGAAAAAATACAAAACAGTGCTTGAAAATGAACCATTCCATGGACTCAGTCATGCATGTGATTAAGATAGTTAAATTGATTGATGATTTTTGCTATAGCTACTAAAAAGACTTCTAAGACATTCACATTTTAGGTATGCTTGAAGAGAGGGTTCAGATGCTATCATTTTTCTTTAATCCTAACACTTTCTTCGGTTCTTCTCTACTCACATGTCACAACAGATGAGAACATTACCAACAATTATAGAAACTACTCTTTATTGAGTTCCCAACACTTGTTAGATTCTTTACATACATCACCTCATGTAATCCTCACCCATACCTTTCAGGCATTTTATTGATGAAGAAACTGAACAAGATAGCAGAGCCTTCCCAGAGGTCAAGTCCGCATGCCTTCCCATCTGCATGTGCCTCCTGAGGAGGTAGCCTTCCAAATCTCAGATGTTCCACAATTACTGGTGCTCTGGCTGTGAGCTCATGGCGGCAAGTTATCGACAGGCCTTGTTACAAGTCGGGCTCGCTTTTGGTCCCATTGCCATGAATCTCAATGAAACTTTTTGCTTGAAGGTACGAGTCCACAGTCCATGCTGTCCTCCTGTGGAAAGCGATGCAAAGGGACGGCTCCCACGAAGCGTCTGTGTCCTGTGTGTGCAGGGGTAAACAGGGCTCAGACTGTCAGCTCAGCTCGGTCATCTCCTTAAACTGGAGCTCCCTACCGTTAGAGACTTGCTGGAGTTAAATGCTTTTCTACTCTTTTTGAATGAATTTGTACAGCTTTTCTTAAGGCTTTTCTTAAAAGAAGCCACATAAATAAAAACATAACATACCCCAGAACCCCCGCCCTCAGTTTTACCTGTCACAGGCACATGGAAGCTGCATATGTTTCCCTAGGTTTTAAGCATGTCATAGTCTGATACTTGCTTATGTATCAAAAGACAATTTCCTTTTCAATAAATCACCTCTTTCCAAACCAGGGCTTGAAACGAGCGTTCCAAAGTTTGTTACAAACATGTCGGCAGTGTAGGATCACTTGCACCGAGGATATTCAAGTTCCTGGGGCTGAGAGCAGAGGTGGGATCCAGCGGGGAACCAGAGCCTCTTAGGGATCCCTTTTGGTGAAATGTGCAAATTCAAGCCAGGTGGCTTTCTGGGCCAGGCCTGAGGTTACACGGTCCATGCAGGAGGCACCCGACATGCCTCAGTCTCCTCCAGGACCCACCTGGCCTTGAAAACAATTAAACCACATTTATGTGCACGAAGGCTTCTTGTCATAGGTGATGAAGAAATGATTTCTTAAAAATCTATTTTGGGGGGTAAAGATTTGTTTCCTAGAGCTCCAAAATTCCCATTTAAGGAATATTAGGTATGCAAGGCAGCACCTCACAATTTTGTTCAGAAGTAGTTTGCAGCAGTGACATTTGATCTAACATGTAGGTCACTTCCCCCTTCCCACTTGGCAAAGGGGTGAAAGAAAAGGGCTGAGGGTTGTCAGCTGCACGGAGGTTGCTCCGGGGTTTTATGTGTTTCCCAAGAAAGACACATTTGGGTCAGAGTTAATAAAAACAATAAAGAAAGTGGTTCTGTGCTGCCATCCATTTAAGGTAGAAAGGTGAGGGAATCTATCTTAATCTGTCTTGTAAAGATTTTGTAATTTTCAGAGTCTACCTGTTCAGCTGGACTTTGGTAAGCATGTTCTTTTTGCCCGGCTTGCACTTGGAAGGTAGATGACCACAGTAGGGTTCCAGCACAGACTCCTCACTGGTTCGCAGAGCTCCCGCTCAGAGCTCACACCAGGTGTGGAGGGAGGAAGGCAGGAAGAGCAGTGAATGGATGTCCCTGTGAATCATGCGTGGTCCCTTCTCTAGAAAGTCAGGCGGAAATTTTAGCAATTCCTTGGCAAATCTCATTGAAGAATCGTCATTTTGATTCTATGGGTCAAGGAGGAAACCTGTTTTTCTTTGCTCATTTTTGTGTAGATTCCCTAATTCTCTCCTTATGAAAAGAAGTTCAAAGAACTGAAAACCAAATACCTAGAAAGATTAAGAATAAACAGGAAGCGACCATTTCAGTTATAAAAAAAAATTAAATCCGTATGTGATAATAAGCCAATCTAAATTGTGATGGGGAAAATCCCTTAAACAACAAAGGCACTGGATGTTCAGTAACACTGTGAGTAGAGAGCAATCAACGTACCTGCTGAGTGTGCCATGCTAGGAGGAGAGGAACAGCTGCTTCGAGTTGTGTGGTTTTTGTGTGTGTGTTGGGCCCCAGAAGGAAGGTGACAATCCCTTGGATTTGAGAAGGCTCCAGGAATTTGGAATATATTTTAGACATGACTTTTGCAGTGAGGTACATAGAGGTCCTGATTTGAGTGGACAAAGGAAAGGTGGTCCTGAGCCTGGAGCTCAGCTGACTCAGAGCGGAGGTTAGGAGGGAAGCTGGTGTCACTGGAAGCTGGAGGACTTTGACGCCAGTGACTGGTAGCGGCCACTGATCTACTCATCTACTGACAGAAGGGGTAGAAACACAGACTCTTGGGAAATGGAATTGAGTGCCACAGCAGACAGTAGAAAGAGAAGAGTCAAGCTACCTTTGCTTTTCATACTTACATGGACCAGATGACGTGATGGAATCCAGGGGCTCATGGGATTTCAGAGTTGGAAGGATCCTCAGAGATCATCTTACACAATTTTGAAATTTTCCAGTGGAGGAAATTGAGTCCCCAGGACATGGTGCTCACTGCCCCAGCTCCGCATCCTCCTTTCCCACCTTTCAGTCGTGGACGAGCATAGGCCTTCCACCCTGGAAAGCTCACACCATGCAGCCAGCTCAGACAAAGAAATTATTTTCCTTTGTCGGCTTTTCTAAATAGCCCAAATCTGTGCTTTTGGGGGAAAATCCATTTGTAGACAAAATTACATGAAGTAAAATCATGAAAGCCACCCATTTCGTTTAAAATGCACACTGATCTCAGTGGATCTACTCAACAACCCGGGGCAATAGCTACTGTTATCCCTGTCTTAGCTGTAGGTGAGAGCTTGGAATGGTGGGGAGACATGGCAGTCACACAACATTGTACAATGGATATGGTATTAAATACAGCCTCACAGGCATGAGCCCATTGCTCTTTCTTTGAGCCTTAGTATTAAGCCCATGCAGAAGGGCATATGAGAAAAGTGATCAGACAACCTGAGCGTGTGTGTTTCTGAAGAGACAGGCCTCTCAGCTCGCACAGGTCAGCAGGTGTGGCTCCTGTAGACCTCAGCAGAACTCCAGAATGGGTCTCAGGGCACACAACCTTCTCTAACGAGGGGACATCAGGTGGAAGGGGAAATAGGGAGATTGGTATAAGCCTCAAACTTCAAAACCTCAAACTCTGACCCCTCCTGGACACTCACTTTATTGCTTTGTTTTTCAGAAATCATGAGGTCCAATGGATTTTGTTTAGCAAATACAGAAACTATAGTTATTGACCACAGTATACCAAATGGAAAAGACCAACACCTGGGCGTGGAACCCACAGAGCATTTGTAAGTATACAGATTTGAATATCGTTTCATAGCAGGGCACCTGAGCCGTGAGCCCATACGAAAGGATGTGTGTGTGCCCGGAAACACCAGCAGTCCCTGCCCCACTTAGATAATGATTTTTCAAGTTTGCCTTTTCTAGAGTCTGGCAAGATCTTGATTTGTAAACTTTGTGGGAAGACAGAGTTGCTGGCTGTGAGGTGCATTTAGGAGAAGTTGCAGAGCTCAGGGCCTGTTCGTTGTGCTGGGCCCTGAAGAGTGTGATGCTGTCTCCAGGCCCAGAGCCCAGGGTAAGGAAGGTCACACACCTCACGCTTAAGAGTCTTGGTCCCTAGGGCACTTGTTCATAGTTCATTGGACTGAGCTTGTCCTGGGGGCCTGCTCAGAGGGCAGAGATTGTATTTGGTTACTAAAGGCTGAACAGCCACAGATGTTGCTATCTTCTCCATCCTTTCTACCTCTGATAAGTGTACTTCTGACCATCACATGTGCTCTAAAAGCCCTAACACCTGAGGCATGTGAGTCATAGCTGCCTCAGCTTTCTCTCTCTTCAAGGCATCTCTCTGTGGAATTATTGGGGTAGCAGGTTCAATTTGGCTCTGTTTATTGTCACAGCTAACTCCTAGCTGCTTCTTGGTTGTATGAACTCAGGAAGTTATTTACTCTCCCATGGCTTCTCTTACCTTCTAGGGAACCATTCTGCTCTCTCATGAGTGGGCTATTGTGAAGACCAAGGATGATGAGGCTGTTCAGTGCTGGCCTTGGGAGCCCCTGCAGAGGCAGCTCTGGCTACAGAGTCTCCCTGTGGGCAAAGGAGCAGCCTAGCTGGGGGAAGGCTCAGGTCCAGTCCTGCCCACATGATAGCCTCCACAGCAGCAGATAGAAACTAGGACCAGGCTGGGCACAGAGACCAACATCCAGGCCAGTCAGCTGCAGTAGATAGTATGACCCTAGGATGAGCCTGGCTCCAGCAGGTGGCCTGAGCTTTCCTTCTCTGCAGGACCCCTGCTCTGTTACTGAGCATGGGGGTTTGTGGGGCTGGCACCCTCCAGCAGCCTCCACTTTCTCAGTTCTCAGGGTATTTCTTGGGTAGATGGTGCCAGAATCTTTCACAGTAAAGGTGTTATGAGCTGCTGGTGGAAGAGGCTGTATCGGCGGGGCCAAGGCTGTGACCCTCCTCACCCGCCTTGCCCTTTAGTGTGCCTTGCTCTGGCCCTACATGGCGTCGTACCCACTGAATATCACTCATTTGTTTATTACCTGTGGACCTCCGTGCAACCGTGGAGGTCCAGGTTGCTGTGTGTTCATGGATGAAGGGAGGGAGTCGCCTTTCAGCTTGGTGGGGCAGTTACTGGCCAGGGCCTATCTTGGTGAAGAAGACAGATGGAGACCCTTCCTCATCACCAGTTGCTGCAGGGTCCTAGTCTGACTCCCGAGTGTTCCCAGGGGAACCCCTTTCTGTCTGTGAGAGGTTCCAACAGGCCCTCAGCACCCTGGAATGAGACTGTGCTTAGGAAGCAAGTTCAACGCGGACAGTCTGGAGCTGAGGGGAATCACATGGCGAGAAGAAAGAGGTGAGGCTGAGCATGGCTCTCCCAGCTGCCTGAAACTCTGCAGGAACAGGAGTGACAAATATTGAATAGGCGGCCACCTGCTCCAGGACACCAGGCCTGCAGGGAGAGAGAGCCAGGAAAGATCTCTGTGATCCCAGGAAAGCCTAACAAAGAAGCGTCTGCCTCTGAGTGACTCAGGGGAGCATTTAGAAGGAATTCCCGACTCTGCTTGTTGGGCCTCTCTCAGCTCCCTGATCTAGGGCAGTGCAGCCAGGTTCATGGTCTGGCTGTGGGTACCTCCTGGGAACAGTCTATTTCAACACTCCACAGGGCTGTCAGGCAGGAGGAGTCTGGGGGGATGGAATGGAGCTCACAGAGAGATGCCATTTGCGCAGCTTGAGCCCTCACCCCCGCCCCTCCCGACAGCCGTCTTCACTGGCACTTGAGCCTGTGAACCCAGCACTGCCAGGACTGTGGCGGGGCTTGCACAGTGGAGTCTTGGCAGGTGGACCCGAACCCGACTCTGGCTCCAGGGGTGGGCGGGCACCAATGCTGAGACCAGAGATCGGACTACATGCAGGGAACAAGTGTGCCCGATGGAGATGGGGCCTGTGGGGACAGCTGGGCCTCTGCTGGTGATGGTCTCAGTCGGCTGAAGGGATCGCTTGGCTCCCAGGAGGTCACGCAGGGCCAAGGCATTTGGCAGTTTTGTGGGGGCCGCAGAACCTCAGCCCTGTGATCATTTTTCTAAGCATACCAGTCTCCCTCCTACCTCAGGTCCCCAAGGTCATCCTCTGATCTGGGAGGGAAGGTAAGCCAGGTGATTGGAAGCTGTTGGCCCTGATTGTGGCCCTGCTCTCGCCTGGCTTGAGCCTCTTCCACATGCTCAAGATTCCACCTTTGTGTTTGCACGCAGCACTGGTTTGGGAGAAGAGTGAAGTTGGAGAGGGGGTCTGTCTCCATGAGGCCACACAAGCTTTCCCATTCACAGCTATAGCTCTTCATGCTGGGGCTGTGGCCTCCTACACAATGAGCCACAGGGAGACTGAGGCAGAAGCTGGGCATTACATGCTAGGCTTCGCTGTGGATGGAGTTAAAAGAAAACCCACCTTGGCAGCCTGTTCTACCCAAACGTCTTAAAGCCGTCCTCACAACCACATCATTTGAGGGCAGCTGGGTTACCCACAATGTACTTGGGATAGGGGGACACATCTTCACTTCTGCTCCCTTGTGTTCAAGGACATCCCAACCAGAGGCCGGGATGGTGTGGTCTGATCATTCGTGCACTTCCTACTCACTCCAAAACTTTCCAGATGTAAATGAGTTCCTGCAACTGTTCACTAGTTAGAGCTGTCACGAGGGACAGGAAGCAAGGCAGGGAGGAGGTGTGCTCCTGGGAGGGTGCAGGGGAGGCAGCTTGCCTCTTGCCCACTCTCCACGGGCGCTGCCTTGTTTTGGACTCATTCGTAGGTTGTGGAAAATGGAAATAGCACAAGCTGCACGTCTCAGTTTCCCTTCCTGAGGAGCATGTCCTTCTTGTGCTTTTTTTCTTGGTTACACATATTTAGAAACGTGGAGATTTTTTTTCTGGCTTAGGAGGTTGACTTAGGATTGGACAGGGAGTAGAAACAGTTGCAGTTCATGTGGAATCAATATCAGGGATTTTGCGTACCCTTATATTTGGGGTGCGTATTCCTGCCTCCATTCCCTCTCATCCTATGCAAGCTTCCCACATTTGAATACTCCTTGTTCTTCAGAGCCCGGATCAAACACCAACCCACATGAAGACTTCCCCACTGTAAGGCACCTCCTTCCCCATCTCCATGGCTCTCGCCTGTCCCTGTCTGGCCTCTTATTCCCTTAGCCTCCTCAGCATGCATGCACCACCTCAGCTACGCGGTCAGGCTGGGGACCTGTGGCACGCCAGCTCTCCCAGTAACAGAAAGATACCTGCCCCTGAGGATGGCCCTATCTGTCTTGTCCACTGCTGACCCTGGAGCCTGATGCTGTGCTTGGCACAGAGCAAGAGAGAGAAAATCACTCCATAAATGAAGGAATGAGTGAAGCCCTAACTATTGTCTAAACTGATATAGATAGCAGTCTCTACAGTAGTAAAAGCTGCCGGCAGTTTTAGAGTAGGATCCACTTCACCCAATCAACTCGTAACCATGGTTCTGTGCACACTTCCTAACGGATGTTGGGAGCCCCTGCCCACTGGCCCATCAGTCCTTCTTTGGGGTGTTTGTCATTGTTCCCTCTGTACCGTCCACCGACCACCTTCTGCTCTTTCTTTTCCCTGCTTCAGCTGGGTTGACGAACCAGTTCTCACCTCTGTTTTCTCTGATTTCAGGTTTGAGAACGGCGCTGAGTTCCCCTCAGAGCTGGAGGATGGGGACGACCCGGCAGCCTATGTCACCAACCTGTCCTATTACCACTTGGTCCCCTTTGAGACGGACATTTTGGACTGAGCCTCTCCATTGGGCCCCCTGCCTCAGCTCCTGCCTGCCGGTCCTGATGCAGCCCACTGTGCCAGTTCAATGGCAAAGCTGCTGCCCCAGAGGTCCCAGCCCCACCCATGCCCACAAGGCCTGGGTGTCCTATGAGTGGAGCAGCAGGGACTCCTGGTGGCACTAGGCTGACCATAAGGGCTCTAGCAAGCAAGGGTCATGGCACAGGAGGCCGCAGCGCCTGTGTTCTGAGGGATCTTCTTCCTCCACTGGACACCACCAGCCTGCTCCTTTGTGTTTGGGCCACTCCCACACTGGGTGCCTGCTGGGTTCACACACCGTCTGGTCTGGACAGCTCTGCTGGGCTCTGCTTTCAGTTCTCATGTTACTGCTTCCCAGGAGGAGCACTCCTCATCATCCAGTGGCCCGGGCCACCAGCCGCCTGCCTTCCTGCCGTTCCCTCACAGAGCAAACGCATGGTACACAATGTCTCAAGGGAGACTTTGACAAGTCACCTTTTTTGGGTGTTAACTAGGCAAGGGTGTTAACTAATTCAGGATTTCTCTGGGAGCCAGAATGCGTGGCTTTCGTTTTTTGCTTCTGATCTCTCTGGAAACTGGGTTTTCGATCAACCCAAAGGAGTGTTTACAGAAGGTCAAACGCAGATGGGGAGTGTCGGCTTCAAAGGGAGGGGAAACTGCTGGTGATCAGCGGCTTCTCTGAGCTGAATTGCATTGATGGTTTTTGTGGAGAGGAAAGGATTGCTTTCTGACCTGCCAGCTCCTCACAGCCTTTGGTGCAGGGTCCCAGTGCTGTAGCCACTGCACTCGGTGACGCAATTGCCATAATGAACTGAAAGGACAGGAACCAAGAGGGAGGCTTGAGGTTGCCCGTGGGGGAGCGTTGGGCTCTGCGAGCTTCTCTCCTCCAGTATCTACTAACGACCAACATTTGCTAATGTAAATAATAGTAAATTATTGAGAATTCTAATTCTTTTACACAGTCTGTTTTTAATCTATTTTAATTAAATAAAACCTATTACTCTACTTTGGTCTCTTTCAAACATTTATGTATAAAGATGTGGTTCTTTTCAGCCCCAGCCCAGGGATGGGGTGAAGACCAAATGTGGCCCCTTGGGCCTGCCTGCTCCCCTTGTTGTCACACTGTTACTTAGGAAATGTGTTGTGTGCTCTCACCCTAAGGAATAATCTTTCCAAGGTTTCCCTATCTCTATTTACCCCTGGCAGCCACAGAACACCTCTCTAGCGACCCCTTTGAAAAACAGTGGGATTTCTGTGGATGTTGTGTTTCCCTTTAGCCTTCTGGTTGCATTCAATTTAAGCCTTCTGATTTCAAATAGACTAGTAGGTAGCTGGCCAGAGTGACTGGTAGCCTTTTATCTTGAAGAGCTCCATTCCATCTGTGCAAGGATAGGGCTTCTTGCCTAACAGGATTAGCATTGAGCATCCTGTTGCATGAATTCCCATCTGGGTTTCAGGGATCGATCCGCGGATTATCCTCACTATCCACGTTCCACAGAGGTGCTTCTCTCGGTCTTCCCACCACCAAGATGGCAGCTTCCTCAGCTCACCCACTTGCTCAGAGTCTATTTCTTCATCACAACCTGAGTTTGGCTCCTCAAGCCTCATCTCAGCTTTCACTGAAGCTTTACTGCTCCCAATGGGGGGACCTCTTGAGTAGGGGGTCTATTAAATAATCTTTTTTTTTCTGAAAAAATATGGTCTTCTAAGTGCATTCTTCATATTCCTACACTTGAAGGAGCCAACGTACAAGTATTTCTTTAAGTGCAGTAATATATGGTTACTAGCAGTCAGCATTACTGGGGGGAAACAACCTTGAGTGGTGGAACTGCAGCAAACTGGAGAACTCACAACAAAAAAGGAAGCAGCTACTATTAGTTTAGCTGATTGTTTTGCCTGGTAGTATGGGCCCAGTATAGCCAGATCCCTAGCTTTTCAACTAGGTCAGATAGAAACTAGATACCTGACTTTTTATGTGAAATATCCCAAATTTGAAGTATTGGCAAAAAAAAAAAGATATAAACAAAAATATATTAAACCTCAAAACAACAAGAAACTTAGCCAAGTAAAAGAACAGTGAATTTTTTAGCCACTATCCCATTGTTTCAGAGAATCTACATGTGTACCAGAGTAGTTCAGGTTCACATGTAGATTTTCACTCTTGCCCACACATTCCTCCAGGGACCTGCCTCTCTCTTTGTTTGTTCCGTGACCATGTCCCTCATGCTGCTCTGGCAACCAAAAGACTCTTGGCAGCAGTGGCCTGGATGCTTCCCTTTATTGCTGACCACTGTGTGAAGACTACCTTCATGAACTTTGTTTACTGCATTAGATGGGCTCCTGCTAAGTGCTGTGCAATTAAAACAAATTTTATCTAACAAATAAAATCACTTAAGGCAACTAAGTTTCCTATTTGAAAAGAACCTACAGGGCTGGGCGCCACGGGTCAAACCTGTAATCCCAGCACTTTGGGAGACTTAGGCAGGAAGACAGATTGTTTGAGCCCAGGAATTCGAGACCAGCCTAGGCTCCATAGTGAAACCCCTTCTCTACCAAAAAAAAAAAAAAAAAAAACTAGACATGGTGGTGTCATGCCTGAAGTCTCACTTATTCAGGAGGATGAGGTGGAAGGATGACTTGAGCCCAGGAGGTTGAGGCTGCAGTGAGCTATGATCATACCACCACACTTGAGCCTGGGTGACAGAATGTGTCCCTGACTCAAAAAAAGGAAAGAAGGAAGGAAGGAAGGAAGGAAGGAAGGAAGGAAGGAAGGAAGGAAGGAAGGAAGGAAGGAAGGGAAGGAAGCTTTAGCAAATGCATTCACAGCATGAGAGCTCATCCCTGCTTTGTCTGTTTTGTAAATACACACTTGTTTTCATATGTGAGGCTTGCTTAAGGTGAAAAATACACAGTGTCAACATTACTGAGGCTTGCCCTCTGGTGATTTCCACAGAACCCACACATTTTCCAGTCTTCTCCCACTGTGAGATAGCAAACAAGCACAAGCTATTGAGCAGACTGTGGACTTATAAATAAACATACTGTTCTCCTGGATATAAAACGTATTAACAGAAACATATGCAGAGGTGCTGGAAGCCAAACCACCCTGAGTGATGTGTCCTAAGCTTCACAGCTTTCCCCTCCTTCAGACAGAACACATTCTTGAATTTCTTTTAAGAGAGCATTCTGTCATGTTATAAGCCTCTTTATTGCTGCTTACATTTCTGTCCCGTCCTCTCTGCCTCCTGCAGACCAGTATTCTACCTTAGACTCCAAGTTTTGGGGGTTTTTTTTGAAAACAGGATATATTGAGAGGACAAAAAAGTTCCCACAGTGGGAGGGGACCTGAGGGGGTTGCCCAGCTTCAAGTTATAAAATGTATTATACTTCAGGATGGCAAGGCCAACACATCAGTAAGAGGACTGCCATTGAAAAGATAGTTTGTTATTCTGACAGATCTCTAGAGGAGGGGGCACAGCATGCCAGGGGAGCCACACAGGGAAACATCAAGGTAGGTTGGGGAAGAGGGAGTGAGGGAAACATAGTCAGAGCCTCTATCATGGTTTTTGCAGGAAGGAACAGGAAAGGCAGAGTAAGCAGGCTTAGAACCATCTAGTTTGGATCATTTCAACAGGTTCTGGGGATGGGGCTGTCACGAGCTGTCTAGTACCTGATTGTGGGGTGATTAAGGCAGGTGGACAGTGGCCAACAGCAAGAGAGCCTGATACAGGAGGTGGTTGGGATGTGGACTTGGGTTTGGTTGGTTTGCATGAGAAGCACAAGCTAGCTTGGAATCCTTTAGTAACTCTTGGAACCTGCTAACTCTTTCAAGGGCAGTCCAGGGTCTGCATGGCCCTAAGATATCAAAGTATCAACTACACAAACTAGAAAACATGATTATTACACATGCCAATCCTTGCGGACCCCTGGGCTATGGAGAGATCTGACTGTTTCCTTCGTGGAGGAACAGAGAACACCAAAACTGTGACATGTCTGTATGCTTCATGCAAAAACTTTCCAACAGGACAGGACTCCATATCGATATAAATGTGACTTTTTCTTATTTGAAGACGATATACTTCTGTGGTCCAAAAATTAAAATGATTCAAAAAGTTCTCAGCAGGAAGTATCACTCCAACCTACCCCCCAATATTAACTAGTTTCTAGTGTAGCCATTCAATATTTCTTTATGCAAATGCCAAAGAAATATGAGCCAAACTAATTTAGCATTCATGGTCAGTAAAAATACATCTTGAAGCTATCTATCTATCATCTACCTATCTATCTATCTATCTCTGTATCTATCTCTCTATCTAATCTATCTCTATCTGTTGCACTTCAGAAATAACTGATCTGCTCTAATTTGATAAGTTTTGCTTCTGAGGGGCTTGATGTGCAGCATATAATATCTTAGATAAGCTTAATTTTATTAAACATCTAGGCTAAGTATTAGGCTTTCTGTTATTTACTCCTGTCTGTTTTGGGGATGGGGTGAAATGGGGTGAGGATGGGGGTGAGGTGGGGAGACAGCGAAGGATGACAAATTTGCCACAGGCTAAGGGGATGCTCTTGGTCTTACAGATAGTAACCTTGAGAGCAAACCTCTCTCTTGTGGGCACACTCACATTAAATAATCTTGAGACAGACATCCAAATACCATAATGGCTGCCCATTTCTTTATTTACAATGGAAACAACTGACTCCCGAATCAGAATACTTTGAAATCATGACTGACCAATGTATTCATTCCCTGTAAGTGGGAAAAGTCAAATAATGATCTAAAGACAACACTGACAATATAGAAATTGTAATAGAGGGAATTAATTAGATTAGTACCACTAGAAATATAATTGGTACCAAGACTTTGGAGTTTTTATGAAAGGTATTTCACATCACAAAAATTCAATAAGTTAACAGTTAAAAAATGACTATACTGTGTTTTGTTTTGTTTTTTGGATAAGTGAAAACTTGACACAGGCAATGAATTTATTGGAAACCTCTGAGTCGAATGAAGAGACAATGGGAATGACTTCACCAATGGAAATCTAAGCTAAATCTAAGCCAACATCTTCTAAGTCAGGGTGGCCTTGCCTATAGGCAGTTGTGCCTGAAGTGTTCAGAGGGGATTTAGGAGGGAGAACTCTCTTCTTGGTCTAGCTCGCCAGGGAAATGTTTCATCAGGAGGGGCATGGTTGTGGAAGATAGGCACTCCTGTTGCCATGCTCTCACCACGTCCTCTTGGGTGGAAGGTTGATGGTTGACTGCTGGACCAGACTCTCACAGTTTTATGTGGGTCATAATTTCCTCTCCACCATATGGTGCTTGATGGGTACTAAACAAGTTTGCTTCTGCAATGCTGCTGCAGCTGACTGCCCTTCCCCTGACACAGTCCTTCCTAGACACTTCAGCATAGGCCTTACAACCAAATCTTGGGATCCATTCTCACCACAAGAGTGGGTATGTCTAGAATGAAAAGAGCTCTGAGGACCAAGCACTGAAGTCTCCAGACTTAATAGATACCAACAAATGAGTGAGGAACGTGTGGATTTGTGTTACACAGCACAAGCTAACTGATACAAGGACAGATTGCTTTCAGATACAGAGAACTCCTATCCCCTTTCTCATTCAAAGAACCAATACAAATCAATAAGGGACTTTATTGCTTCATGCATCAATTCTCACAAAGGAAAGTGAGAGAGGCCAGAAAGTAAGAGAAAAGTCAAGAGAATGTGAAGTGTGGAAGTCAACAAAGGAAGAGTTTCAAGGTGTGAAAGATCGATGCATTAGATGCTCCTGACAATTGTGGCAGTGAGGATGGAGTAAAAGACGTGGACTTGAGCACAGCAGAAGTCCCTGCCGTGCTTAACAAGAGAGGCTTCAGTGGAATGAAGAGGGTGGCAAAGACACAACTGGAGTAAAAATGTATATGGTAAGACATCTCCTTCCCCTTCCCGTCAAAGATTTGCTTGTTTCCCAAAACCCCCTATCTCACCCAGGGAAGTACTTTATTAATTTCCTATTTGTAAATTAAGTGTTTTTATGCAGATGCAAGTATACATAAAATATATATTCTCATTCTCCACTTTTTTGCATGAAAGTTGGTAGACTATGTATGCTTTGATCTTTATCTATCTGTTTTTAAAAAGTGTCTTCTTTCTGTTTGGCATCTGTACTGTGCTTCATTGTGGCGTTATCCTAATCAGTTCCCTATTGATATAGATAAGTGGACTGCTTCCAGTTTTTTGTTATTATGATTTGATTGCACAAATAGTATTTTGGTGAACAACTTTTCCACAATACCTGTCTAGGTATATCTGTGGGACAGTTCCCCTAAAGTGGATTTCTGGACCCAAAGATATATTCATTTATAGTTTGGTACACATTGCCAAATTTCCTTACATAAGGCTAAAACCAGTTTTGCGTTCCCATTAACAATGTATGTGAGTATTAGTTAGGCCTCTACTGATGGAAAGTGAGATTATATAAAAAATTTTGCTATTGCAAGAAGCAAAGGATATACCTAAATATATACAACTTCTCATGAATGACAATGTATTTATAGAACAAAGTTTCTTATTAATTTGTAAGGGTTCTTTGTATGAGAAAAGCAAGAGTTCTTTATATGTGAGGAAATTGGCCCTTTTATCAGTTAACTTTTGCTGTGTAAACCCAAACTTGATGGCTGAAGAGTTGCTTATTTAGCTCCTGGTTCTGTGGGCCCTCAGTGTGGATTGGGCTTAACAGCATGGTTCTACTAATTTGGGATCAGACTGGGCTGATCTTGGCAGGGCTCTCTGAGGAATATCTGTGGTAGGAGAGCTCAGATGAGATGGCAATCTAAGGGTCCCTGGTAAGTATTTGAGCTTCCTGGAAGGACGTTATGTTACTCTTAAGTGAAACCCTGAAAATCACTGAGAAACAAGTAGTGGAGAAAATGGAGATGAGTTTTGTATTTCATATAATGCCAGAGAAGGGGAAGAACCTTATCCAATTGGAAAGTCAGCACTACTATCGGAGGACCCTAAATGGGACCTTGATAGTGAACTAGGAGAATGGAGGAGAAAACATTTCCAGATGTCCATATTGGAGGGCTTAAGAAGGATTAGAACTAAACCTCTCAATTACTCTGAAGTATTCATTAGTAAGTGTTGAAGTTTCCATGATAAACCACGAAGTCAGCACTAGAGCACTGTCATTGTACAGTCATTGAAGTCAGACTGACCTGAGCTCAAATCCTAGCTACCCCACTAAATAGCCATGTAACTCTAAGTCAGTCACCTCTCTGAGCCTCAGTTTACTCAGCTGCAAACAGGAATAATAATAACTATGTATCAGGGTTGTTAAGGGAATTAAATGAAATAAGAGATGTAAAACTATAAGCACAGTGTCTTGTCTTTCTTATTTCTGCTGCAATTTGGTGTCGCTTTGGAGTCTGAGAGATGTGGGTTTAAATTCTCCTGGCCTGTAAAATGATAAGAAGGTGGAATTGTGTTATTAGCAAATGGGTCGGTGGCAGGTGACTGTTGTCTCAGCTAGCACCACATGTGGTCAGCTACACGTGTGTGCATTTTCTACTCTGTATCATCACTTACCTTTGTCAAAGAATGTTGGTTCCTTTCTTCACACAACATGAACAAGTCAAATGACTGTAGGATTTCTCAGCAATAGGTCTCAACTGATCTTTAATTATTCATATGAGCTGGATCAATTATTCAAGTCGATGAATTAGGGTATACAGTGTGTCCTCAGTAAGACAAGAGCTTGTGTGGACAGGGCATGGCTGGGGAGACAGGACCTGCTGCTCCCTAAAGATCAGGAGTGACTCCACTAATACTTTGTGGACCAGAAGGAGAAACATGCTAGGGCCTGTCCCCAGGACGTGGCTTGGTTCCTGGGGTCAGACTCTGTTGATCTCAATTGATTGTAACTCTGCCAAGATTTCCTTTGTGTTTGCATCTTGATCTTTTATTGTGAGATGTGTTTAGTAGTAGTAGTCATAAATCAGATCTTTAGCAAAAATTATTGCCCCAGTGGGGAGTACGTGTAGCTGAAAACTGGCAGAGTCAAGGAGAGGGAGCCTAGTCTTAAGACAAACATGGTCTTTTTGGAGATGTCCCACCAGCATGGCCTGTGCTTCACAAAGGGAAAACATGGATGCAGCAGAATCCCAGAAGTCTGTTTCAGTACCTGAAGGGCAAGTGGGAGTCTAAGGTGGACACTGGCCTCATAAAATGTAATAGAGCAGATTTTTATTTGCTGGGAAACGATAGTCTATTGTACCAAAATAAAACTGAATTTTAAACCAATAGTTCCATAAATATTTCCAAACACACATTCTCTTTATCTGAAAGGTATGGGCTCCCTGGGTTCCTCTTTTCTTGACAATGTAGGTGAAAGGAGAAACTGAGAAGGAGCCCAAAGGCTCTAATCTGAAGGACTGAAGAGCCCTGAACTTCAGGTCCACTAAGCCACCCACTTCCTCCTACCCCTGCATGCTCTGTGCTTAGTGCACCATCTCTTCAGGGATTGACGGAGAAAAATGTGTGTACAGATAAATGACTCCCACCTCACTTCTAACCCTAAATTTTCTATGCACACACAGAGACACACTCATAGAGGTACACACAGAGAGAACACACACACACATTAAGTCACAGTGATACACATGCAGTCAGACATACACACTTAAACACATACAGAGACACACATACTTAGAAACATGGAGACACACTCAGACACACATGGAGACACACTCAGACACACATAGAGACACATGCTCAGACATACAGAGACACACTCAGACACACACACTCAGATACACACACAGACATACATACAGATACACAGATACATACACAGTTGTATACTCATACAGACACACAAGTACACACAGACTCACACACTTAAACATACAGAGACACACAAACACGCAGACACACACTCAGACACACATAGAGACATTGTGCTCAGACACATAGAAACACAATCAGGCACACACACTCAGACACACATGGACACACACTCAGACATATATACAGATACACATTTAGACACATACAGATATACACACAGTTACATACTCGCACAGACACACAGCTATGCACACACAAATACACACACACACACAGAGAGACACACATACTCACATACAAGCATATACACCCTCAGCTGATGTAATATTATGCTACTGATAGCAAGTTCTGCTGCTCATCAAAATAAACAAGAAAGCATGAAACTTAGTGAAAAGAAGGTGATTTATTCCAAAGCCGGTAGATGAGAAAAGGGTCAGGGTCATGCCTCAAAAAACCATTTCAAACTTTGAGGTTGAGGATAGGGGATTTTAAAGGGAAAGGATGGAGTGAGGAGTATCTGAGAGCAGCATCGGAAGCAAATCTTACTTTGTGGTTATCTTGAATTGTTGTCCACTTGGAAACCTGGACATGCCATCACTATTGTGGCCAGGTTGTAGATTAATTGCCTTCAGGTGGCCTCTAAACAGTGGTGAATTCTGCTGTGGTATCTCCCTACAAACTCTGTTATTCCGAAGTCAGCCTCTGGAATTTCTCAAGCAAATACACAAATAGATTAGAACTCTAATTAATTAGATTAGAATTCTTAAAGTGTAGTCTAAGAAAAAAAGGCTTAAAACCATTTCTCAAAAGCTGAAATGGAAATCCTCAGTTACAACTGGAATCTTTGGCTTTTCAATTCAGAAAGTACACGGAAGGAGTTTTACTGTACTAAGACTGGAGAAAACCTGCAGACAAGAGCAAGGGGATGGAAGTGAGACTGACTGCTCTTGGCCTATCTTTGACCTCACAGTGGTGCTGGCTGAGCTCAGCCCTTGGGCATGGAAGACCTTATGAATGCATTGAACACCTGCTTGCTGGGAATTGGGAGGGAGGTGGATCAAGCTCACAGCAGTCCTTGGAAGATAAGATAGCAGGTGTGGGGGCCTCCATCTCTTCCTGGAAGTCCTGGGATGCACGGTGGAACTCACTGAAGTGGGTCCACTCAGGAGACAGGGCTAGCTGTAGCTGGTCCCCTGATGGGAAGGCCCTATCTAGCAGCTCAGATTCTCTGTCCACTCGGGCCCTTTTCTTCCTAAGTGTGGAGGATTATGAGGACTGATTAGACCAGCAGCAATTGGCCAAATTGAGGAAGAAAATCCCAAGATGAGATTTTACAAGTGTTACAGAGACTTACTAAAAACAGCAAAAAGCTGTAAAAGCTGGTTAGACAGCTATAAAACATTTCTGTTAGTTCCTGGTAAGCAAAAAGCAGTTCACTGCTAGTTGCATATAAACAAGAAGCAGTTCGCTATTGTTAACTATTACAGTTAATTAAACTTATCTTAAAGAAACAAAATGCCACTATCAATCAGCTGCTTCACAAACCTCTGGAAATTTCCTTTTTCAGACCACCCTTAAAGACAATTCCAATTTATAAGACACTCCTCTGACCCCTGCCTCTTTGCAGACAGCAGACATTCTCTCTGCTGTTTGGCTCATTATGCCTTCACAGTGTATCTTCCCTTTAATAAATCTACTTTTTAAATTCATAACTGTCTTGGTGAATACTTTCACCCCCCATGACTCTGGCCATACCATACCCAGCCTGCCATATGGCATTTTGGGCCCCGAACAGGTATCTCTGCTAAGGGGATCTCTTCCCTCATTCTCTTTCTTTTTTCAATGTAATACTCAATGGACTGCATCTGAGACCAGAGACTACTGACAGTTCCTGACAGGGGCTTCTCCCTGGTGGATCAGAAGGTCCCAGAGGAAAGGCATCAGACTGCTATCGCCCAATTGGCTGAGAGACAAGAGTTTGCTTTTCTTTTTCAGTCTTCCAGTGGACAGTCTAGTAATTTTCAACTGATGGCAACTGATGGTTTCTGGCCAGGACATTCCCTGGTGTAGCCTGAAGGTCAGAGGGTGAATGAGCTTGGCTGTCTTGCCCAAAGCCGGGGAAGGCTTTCTCCTATCTCTCTTGGTCAGAGGTCCCTAATTCCAACATGTGGCATGGCTGACTGTTGGAAGCTCGTCCAAATAAAACCCACACATGGTACTGAGCATTCTTTTGGTGCCATCGATCCTTTCAGTTTCACTTATTAAAACCAACAAGAACTGATGTTGATTAAGAGTATGTTCAGCCAGGCTCGGTGGCTCAGCCTGTAATCCCGCACCTTTGGGAGGTTGAGGTGAGTGGATTACCTTTTATTTTTAATTTCTATTTTTTGTTTTGTCTTTGAGTTGGAGTTTCACTCTGTCGCCCAGACTGGAGTGCAGTGGCCGCTCCTGGCCACTGCAGCCTCGACCTGCTGGGCTCCGGCAATCCTTCCACCTCAGCCTTCCAA
>NW_007256165.1:794890-837754 GCF_000164805.1 Carlito syrichta | reverse complement strand
CCAGGTGGGTCTTGAACCCGCGGGCTCAGGTAATCCACTCACCTCGGCCTCCCAAAGTGCTGGGATTACAGGCTGAGCCACCGAGCCCGGTTTGGAACACTTTTAATTCCCATTAGACAGCAGATTTTTCCCGTGGGTTCGTGAACCGCCTGGGCAACTTGGCAAGACCTCATCTCTACAATAAATAAATAAAAAAAATTAGCCAAGCATGGTAGCGCGCGCCTGTAGTTCCAGCTACTTGGAAGGCTGAGACAGAAGGATCGCCGGAGCCCAGCAGGTCGAGGCTGCGGTGGCCGGGAGCAGCCACTGCACTCCAGTCTGGGCGACAGAGTGAGACTCCAACTCAAAAAAAAAAAAAAAAGAGTATGCTCTGTGTGTAGGGCTTTACAAGCATTTTCTCATTTAATCCTCAAAACAACCCTATGAGTTGGGTGGTGGCATCATCATCGTCATCATCTTTTTCACTTTTAGACAAAAGGAATGAGCTCAGTAGTGAATTTGCTTGCTCGAGATCACTCAGGTAGCAGGATTTGAGTTCAAGTCCAACTCTGATTCCAGAGCCTCATTCTTAACATCCTTACTCTCTCCTCCTTCCTCCCAGACCACCTTGGCTAATCTGGGTTATCAATGCCCCCTGTGCTGCTGCCCAGCCAGTACCAGCTCCAAGGCATGCAGCTAGGGCCAAGGAAGCAGGCAGTCAACTTTGCAGCTTGGGAACAGAGGTGAGGGGTGCCTTTTCACTCCACAAGTCCTGGTTGTCAGGTGAGTCCTGGACCCACTCAGAGGGTTGCCTTGCATAAAGGCACCCTTTGGGTGTATTATCCTCTTATAGTGATTATCACTGAGTTTGTAATCTCTCATTTACTTGTCACTCTCTCCCACTAGACTCTAGCTCCTCACAAGCAGAGGCTGTGTTTTTTTCACTGTGTTTCTGGTCCAGAATCCAGAAGGCACTTCATGAATATTTGTTGAATAAGGAGAAGTCATTTATACTTTGGTGTTCTATTTCTGCCCCCGGGACAGAGTACATACTGACTTGCACCTGCACAATGGCCCAGATAATTTCTGGTGTCAGGAAGCCTCTTGAGAGGAATGCCCGGCATTTTAGTTTCTTTTCCTGTTATCTCTGCTACCTGAAATAAAAGTTTTAGATTTTCATGGACTGCTTTTTTTTTTTTTTTTTTTTAGTTGGAGTCTCACTCTGTCGCCCAGACTGGAGTGCAGTGGCCACTCCCAGCCACCGCAGCCTCGACCTGCTGGGCTCCGGCAATCCTTCCACCTCAGCCTTCCAAGTAACCGGGATTACAGGCATGCGCTACCATGCCCGGCTGATTTTTTTGATTTATTGTAGAGATGAGGTCTCGCTGCCCAGGCGGGTCTCGAACCTGCGGGCTCTGGCAATCCACTCACCTCAGCCTCCCAAAGGCGTGGGATTACAGGCTGAGCCACCGAACCCGGCTATGGACTGCTTTTATACAAACTTCATAGTAAAGAAAGGTGCCACAAAGGTGACAAAAAGAAGAGTTATCTCTGCTTACAACTGTAGAACCTCTCATCTCTTAACCAATATGAGTAGCCCCCTAGTATTGAAGCTTTCCTCTTCACTAGCTAGGGAAAACTGTTTATGTTATTTAGCCTTTTTAGACCTCAGTTTCCTTACCTCTGAAATGGAAATAAAAATGTCCACCTCATAAATTTATCCTGTGGAATAAAGGAGGCAACTTATAGAAAGTTTTTAGAGTAAGCCCTACTGCCAATTAAGCACTCAGTACATGTTAGCTATGTGTACAACTATGATTATCAATATTATTACTGTGTGGAAGACAAGGCCTTTGAATCTAAATGCTTACACATTCAACAAAACAGACACATAGTAAAAGAACAACAACCCATGGGTACAAAATAAATGAAGCAGACAAGGAGGGCTGTGGTAGTGCAATAGCCTGACTGGGTTTTTATGCTCACTACCCAGAAAAACCAAAGTTGATGCAGCCATTGCAGTTAGAAAAAGAGTTTCATACTGCAGTGTAGCTAAGCAAGGAAGACAGGTGATATTACTCAAATTTGTCTCTTCTAGAATTCTGAGGTTAGGCTTTTTAAAGTAAATTTGGTGGACAGAGGGATAGAAACTACTGATTGGTTGATGATATCACGAAGGTGTTGAAACTGTTCTCATATTACAGAGCCGATTTCTGGGAGGCGATATTACAAGACAAGTGGAACCAGCTTCCTGTATGTGTTCTGGACCTGGGTGGACCCTCAGGTCCATCTGAGTCTGAAGAATATCTCAAATACCATTCTTAGGTTTTATAGTAAATGCTACCTATAAAGAGGGTCCTGTGACCATCAGCTACTAGCCTCTGGGTAGTGAGCCATTTTAGATGTAGTTTAAGAGGAAGGTATGGGGGAGGCAGGGTCCCTGGAGATTAAAGCCATTTTTGTCCTTCAATCTCTACTTTTGTCCTTAAGGAGATTTATGTAATCTTAGGCCCATTGTTAAAGAAAAACAAGTTTATCAGCCTTATGGGGGCAGCTTCCTCCCTCCCCTGGGTTAAGGACTAGAAGGTAACCTGTTTCCCTCTATTGGACTGAAAGCAAACATAGAAACAATCAATTTGTCAAATTCTTATCATAGATTTGGCTTTTCAGGACTCAAGTTTCTTCTATGGCTTCTACCTTGTGGCCTGATGTTAATTTTATATAGACAGTTTCAGTAGCAGAAGTGACAACGGGAACCCTGAGGTTCAGGCTGAACTGGGGAAGGTGTAGGGAAAGTGAGTTAAAGCTGGGTCTGGAGGGATGGGTAGGAGTTAGGTAGACTGAGGGCAAGAAGAATTCCAAGTTCAAGACCATGAGTGAGGAGAAATGAAGAACATGGAAGAGAGAGGTATTCTTCAACCCTCCAACTCATTCATGAGTCTCAGCTTAAATGACACTCCTTAAACTTTTTCTGCTCCTCCATCAGGACAGCTTTCCTTGGAATATGTTCTTAACATTCTTTTTTTTCTTTTGCTTTTCAGTTCTGACACCAATTTTCTGACAACAGCTAGGTATTCTGCAATTTAATTTTATTCTATTCTGACACTATCCATCTAAAGTTAGCACAGACTCCACAAATTAAAGGGCACAGTCCTAATAAAACTGCCACTCATTTCAGATATCATTGCCACTTTAGGGGTCCCAGGGTACTTGTACTTCTGTCCACCTTGGCTGCAAATTCAGGGATTCCTATGACTCCCCTTTAGGCTCAATTACTTGCTAGAATGACTCACAGAAGTCAGAAAAGTGCTGTGATTATCAATGGTTTTACTATAAAAGAGATTGATGAGGTACAGCCAAATGAATAGATGCATAGAGCACAGATGGTGGTTGAGGGACACATAGCCCAAGCCCTCTCCTTGTGGCATCCAGGTTCTTCACCCACCCAGCATATCAATGTGTCCAACAACAAGGATGTTCTGCTGAGCTTTTGTGCGCAGAGTTTTTATTAGAGTTTCATTTTGTAGACATGATTAATTGATCATTGACCACACGATTGAATTCAATCTCTAGGCCCCCTCCATTTCCCGGAGGTTGGGCAGCTGAAAGTTTCAACCCTATGACATGGTTGGTTTTTCTGGTGACCAACATCATCCTGGGGTTATCAGGGAATCACTAGGAGTCATTTCATTGGCAGAACAAAGATATTCTTATCATTCAGGAAATTCTAAGGGTTTTTGAGGTTTTGTGCCAGGACCCAGAGACTGTATATGTTTTTAATTTGCATCACAGTTTTTATAGTACCCTTGTACTAGTCACAATTGAAATGTATTATTTATGTAATTAAAGGTTTAATGTTTATTTCTCCAATTGACTGTAAGCTTCATGAAGGAAGGAATTTCATTGTTCTCATTCCACTGTAACCTTAGTATATAGCTCAATGTCTGGTAAGCACTAATTGCTTAATAGATCTTTACAGCATGAATAAATAGTGGGAGAAATCAAAGACTAGAAAAATATTAGGACCAGATTGTAAAAGGCCTTACATGCTCTATGGCCTTAAATGTTTCCAGCATCTCTCTCATGACATCTTACAACTGCTGGAAAAGCATTGCTAGAAGGTTGGTAAGATTATCTGGGCCTGTACTGTCTCCATGGAAGCTCCTTTGCAACATGAGTCCTACCAAAGCAGAACTGGGAAGGAGAGCATGAGAGGAACTGATGACTCAACATTAAATTGCAGTAAGGGATGTGAACTCATGTCTACATCAAGGGAACAGGCCCACAGATACAAAGTGTGGTAAGATTTGTCTCTCTCATGTTTAACAATCTGAGAAGTGATTAAACAAACAAACAAAAAAAGTTCTGCTGCCCAGTAGATATGGAAGTAAGGAAACAAACACTAGTCCCTTCTGAGCATCAACAGGCATGAGAAGGGGAAGAGTCCGGGACTCTCAGTGGAGGACTCTAGGTTCTTTAAAAAAAAGTTGATGGATGCTTAAAGGCTCAGTTCATAAGTTTCCATCATCTCCTGTTCATCATCAAGTTAGAAAAAAATATGTGTCTTCTCATGAAAATAGAAAACAGTGGAGTGCGAGATTGAAAATGTAATGTTTGTGGTGATGGACTACTGGTGTAATTCAGACAATTCAAATACATTCCCCTCTTTCCAGACCAGAATATGGGGTGCTTTAAGTTTTCAGACAAATATCTTGGTTTTTCATCTTAGCTCTTTGTGTAGTCCTAGCTTTGTTGTCTAGAAAGCATGTGATCATAGAATATTGGATTTGGAAGAAACCATCATTTGTGATTTTTGTAAATTGGCAGGGCCCTTCGGGTCCAGTCTCTGCATGAAGTAGAATTTAAAGTAACATAAGCCCAGAGGAATAATGAACTATTACCATAGGCTTAAAAAAAAAAACCCAAGGGTTTTGCAAAGAGTGTAAGCTTCTCATATTCTTCTCTAGGTTTTCTTTTGCTTCAAATTTCCAAACTGAGTCTGGTTCAACCACTGCATCTCTCCCTCTTTCCCCACTCTGTGATTTCTCACTGCCATGCTGCTCGTCCTGTTCCCTTTCCCCTATTCTTCCATCTCACCTTCCAACTAGCCCCTGCTGGAGGGAATGATCAGGACTTCTGTTGCTGGCTCCATTGGGAAGCTCCCAGAGGCATGCAGGCCTTCACTATGACTGAAAACTTTTCTCCAAGACATCTTACTTAATATTTCTTGTGAGCATAACTAGTCATCTGGGTATTCTCCTAGACATCTGTCCCAGTGCTAGTCATACAGCAGGGGCTGCTTAAACACTGGCTGGATGAAGGACTGGAAGGCTTTTTTTGCATAAGATTCCATTCTTTTAAAATAATCAGGAACCTGTCTGCATTTTATGGGTCTATGGAAATACCTATTTTATTCTGGAGAAAAAATACAAGTCATATCTGTGAATTGGGGGTCCTGGTTTGAGTTCCTTGATTCTTCTCTCTTTGAACCTTCTTTCTGTTAGGTAGGGAGGATCTATTCTTTGCTGAGACTAGCAGAAGGACCAGCAGACATACATGTCTTACTTGATGGAAAAAAACAAAACAAAAAAACCCCACTCTCTCTAGGATTTTAAGGGGGCTGAAGAACTTGGCCCCAAGAATCCTCTGTGAAGCAGGGAATTCTCTCTAAGGCTCATTCTCCCAGGCTGCTGGTGTTAATGAGAGAAGACTGCACTTCTCGTTGCTTTTTTCCTCGCTATTCTGTGACCCTCAGCAGTGTGAGCCAACAGAATTGCACACACTTAGAAAGCAGAACCTTGTTCACGACTAAATGGAGAGCAAACTCTCCTTTCCACTTAGGCTTCTGATCTGTGTTATTTGTTTGTCCTTTTATAGCTGTGGGTTTTCAAAAACCCATATGCATGAAATTGCCCATTTTCTGCAATTTTTCCTGCCCTTAAGAGTAAGTCACCACTAGGCATATGACGGACAACCTTGGGTGCATTGTTGCAAAAGCAAGGTGCAGTTCACTAAGCTGAGAGTGCTTTTGGGGTCAATCATGACTTCTTTGTTTTGTCTTTACACAAACTAACACCAGAAGAATAGCACAAAAATTAAATAAAAACATTGAATAAATATATGACATAAAAATATAATATTTGATTTACAGCAAGATTTTAAAAGATCTGAACCCTGAAATAGAAATAGTTATCTTAAAAACCCTGCATTGTCATCTATAATTTAGTAATTACCAATGAATCTAATCATGTTTTCTCAAAGTCGTCTCTGGCCCTTCCACCTTATCACCAGCTTTGAAGAGTTCTTCCTAGTCACTCAGCCTTTGTTGTTCTGAAGGTGCCTTTCTTCCTTTCTCCCCTGTCCTCCTCTTTCCTCCCACTTCTGTCCTGTCCTGCTGGAGGTTGTGGGACCCGCAGAAGCTTCAGCACATCTGCATTTTCATGTTCAATTTTAACTCCCAAATGAGTCTTTTCAATCCCATAGCTCTCTCTCTCTCTCTTCCTATACAAATGAGTGCTCTCTCTTTATAACCCCTCACTGCTGTTCCCCAGAACCTGCTTAGGCCACCAGCTGCAGTCAGAAAGACCACAGCCGCAGTGCACCCCTATGGTGTTGGATTTATAGAAGGTATCATGCATACACACATCTATATGTATCGCCCCATCTGACTTTATATTGAAAAACCATGAGTTTATATTGATACCTTCTATGAATCTAACACCATAGGGTATATTCTGGCATTTCCCCTTCCTTATTTGTAAACTTTTAAATAATAATAATTATTGTAATGAATCCACAGTGTCTCGCCTTCCTGTTCAGCAGCTAAGTTTTATATTTTATAGGTTAAATATGAACCCAGTAATTTTTTTTCTAAACATTAGATTACTTCTATGTTCTTCTTGTAAAAACTTGGAACTACAAAATTATAGAATTCAAATTTATTAAGCATATAAACTTTAAGACACATTTTTAAAAGCATAAAATGCAAAGAGTATATCAAAATGATTTCTTCACAACCTTTTTGGTGGATATTTGGCCCTAAAATTATACTTTATAACAATGATATAGAGGATGAGAAAAATAACTTAATACAACATATTGTATCCTCCCCTGATGTGTTCTTATCTATTCTATATCCTTCCTAAGCTACCAATAGTGACAGCCCTAACGAGTAATTTCACGAGACTCTAAATTCCCCTCATGACCTCTCAAAACCAACGCAGATAAACTTGAGTTCTAAGTAAAAATATATTGCATTAAGGATTCAAATTCAAGATGGCAGAATAAGTTGCTGCAGGAAGCCTCTCTTCTGACTCCATAAACTTATCCTTAAAAAATTTTAAGACTGAAAGCAAGTAAAAAAGTTGCCAGGTACCAAAAAAAAAAAAAAAAAAGAAAGAAAGAAAGAAAGAAAAGAAAAGAAAAGAAAAAGCAGAAAATCTATTTCAATGTGTGAGAGACAAAATTGTGTTGCATATAAAAGTAACTAAACTGAAAATACATTGTTAGGTCAGGGTTTTAATGTTAGGGATGAGGATCAAAGTTCTAGGAACACCTGGAAGTAACCTTTTTCATGAAGCCTGGAACCAGCAAAATGTTATTATATGTGAACTGAAACCAGGAAAACTCTGAGACCTGTGACACAACCAGGAAGTGGTCTCTGGCCCTAAGATGTGGGAGAAAGTTAAATCATTTGTGAGAAAATGAAAATCATAGCTTGCGCTAAGTGTTAATATGTGATCAGAACTTTTAACACTATCTATGCAGGGTAAAAACTTCTATCAGAATGGCAATGGGGAAAGATTCCATTAGGAAGCTGTTAGCAACCCAGGATATCTATAGGACCTTTGCAGAAAGCATTTCCACTAAAGATGAGCTCACAGACAAAAATTACAAGGCATACAAGGAATCCATTTCAAACATTGGTGCAATACTACTAACTAAACTGCACAATAAATGAGAAAAAAGTATATAAAGAACTATGGATAATAGAGCAATCTGAAAATAATTTTTAAACAAGGAAGGAATAGAATGTATAAGGCAAGAACAGGCCCTTATTATTTTTTTTAATTGGACTTAGAAATTAGCCAAATAGAAATTCTAGAAAAGGAAACTGTGGTCATTGAAACAATAGTCCTTAATAGACTGGCTGAATAATAGTTTATATGAAAATGAAGAGAGTATTGGTTAACTTCAAGGTATAGTTGAAGAAATAATCTAAAATAGAACATGTTTGTGATAAGAGATGTAAGCTACAGAAATATAGACAAAAAACATGGAGGATAGAAAAGGAAGCCCCATTATATATCTATAAGAATTGTGGAGGTGGGGCATGGTGGCTCAAGCCTATAATCCCAGCACTTTGGGAGGCTGAGGCAAGAGGATTGCCTGAGCTCAGGAGTTCAAACCAGCCTGGGCAACTTGACGAGACCTTGTCTCTACAATAAATCAAAAAATTAGCCAGGCATGGTAGTGCACGCCTATAGTTCCAGCTACTTGGAAGGCTGAGGCAGAAAGATAGCCTGAGCACAGCAAGTCAAGGATACGGTGGCCATGAGCATGCCACTGCACTCCAGTCTGAGTGACAGAGTGAGATTTCAACTAAAAAAAATAAAAAGAATTGTGGGAATTGAAAATAGAGCTAGATAAGAGAAGCTAGATAAGAGAAGCATTGAAAATAGAGCTAGATAAAGGAACAACTGAGATTCTAGAACTGAAGAGAAGACTACTTATATATACTGTTATACCAAATTCCAAGGAAAACTAACTCCCAAAATAACACAGATGAAGTTATAGAAAAACCAAGAAAGAGAAATATATTTAAAAAATTACTGAAGAAAAAAACTAGTGAAGAAAAATGGTAATCATATTCTTCATTAGCAATAAAAATTCATAAAACAACAGAATGATATCTTCAAAGGGATAAGAAAGGTAATTGAAAGCCTACACTTCTGTAACTATAAAGTCTATCAGTTGAGATGAAGATAAAATCACACATTTTCAAGTGAATAAAATCAAAGAGATTTGACTACTTACTGATCTCTTGATCAAAGAACTACTAAAGGATATCAAGAAGAGAAGTGTATCCATAAAATAATCTGCTGGTAGATTCACATAAAAATTAACTCTTGAAATTTTAATCATAACCTACTATGGATGGAAGGTCAAAACCATGATAGAATTTTAATACTAGACAATAACACAGAGGATGAAGAGGCTTAGCTGTTCTTGCCTTTTTGAAGATCAAGACAAACATATTAATTAACTGTTTGCATTATTTAAAATACATTTTGTGAATACTTGTCAAAAATGTAATAACCCAGCCAGGCTCAGTGGCTCAGCCTGTAATCCTGTGCTTTGGGAGGCTGAGGTGAGTGCATTGCCTGAGCCCGCGAGTTCGAGACCCGCCTGGGCAACTTGGAGAGACCTCATCTCTACAATAAATCAAAAATTAGCCGGGTGTGGTAGCGCTCACCTGTAGTTCCAGCTACTTGGAAGGCTGAGGCAGAAGGATCTCTGGAGCCCAGCAGGTCGAGGCTGTGGTGGCCGGGAGTGGCCACTGCACTCCAGTCTGGGTGACAGAGTGAGACTCCAACTCAAAAAAAAAAGTAATAACCACAAAAAGAATAGCAATTAAATGTTTAACTTCAAAAATTAAAGAAGAAATTTGAAACAAAGGAAACTCAGCACATAGAAGGAGGAAAGGAAAACAAAGGAAGAAAAGAAAAAAGGCAAGGTAAATAAAAAACACACAAGAAGATGATAGAATGAGTCCAAATAAATCAGCAATCTAATAAATGTAAATAGATTAAACTCATCTATCAAAATAGAGATTCTGAAATTGGATAAAGAACAAAGTCCATCCAATTTATATCTACATAAACATGTCTAAAATTTAATAATACAAAAAGACTGCTACTAACTAAAAGAAAGAATGATATAGCAAAATTAGTATTAAAAATAGAATATAAGAAGAGCACTAATAGGATAAAGAAGGTTATTAATTAATGATCAAGAAACACTCCAACATGAAGATGTAAAGTGGTGAATTTCTATACTTTGAAACATAGCCTCAAAATATATAAAGCAAAAGCAGGCAGAATTACAAGAGGAAATCAACAAACTCACAATGATAGCTGGAAATTTTAATTTAACAAGTCAGGCCCTGTTAGTTGCCCTCTTTCTTATTTGCTGTTAGAACATCATTCTGAGGGGATGAAGCTCCACGAAGGGCTTAAGCTGGCATTTGGAAGAAGTCCCTACCAGATTTTCTGAGACATATTTTTAGTTTGTATGTTTCCCAATGAACCTATTGTACATGAACTGTGTTGGTTCCTTTTCTCCTTTTAATGTGAAATAAGCAGAGAAAGAGAACTTGGAGGTCTGCTTGAAGATCTCTGACGTCTTCCATGGGCACAATGTCCTTCACTGGAGAGTTACAAAATAACAAATTAACATTGTTCAAAGCACCTTTGGGAAGAAGACAGAAGGTGAGTGTCTATGATGCCAAGAGGCCAACTGTCTTAGCTGAACCATTAACCATCACTGGATCAAATCAGTTCAGGACACCTGGTCTGGAACCAGTTCCTTCTCGTGTCTCCTCACTCCTGACTCTTCCCACCATCTCTGACTTCTCCTCCATTCTCTACCCCACCCCAACTTCATATCCAGATTTCTATATGATGTACATACTGTGAATGTTCTGAAATACCCTAAAGAAAAGTATTTCTATTACATTTCTTTAAATGAAGCCATGCATAACCTCTTTTGAGGTTCTCTTTTTTGCCTTTCTTGAATAATTTAAAATTGACCAGGTCTGTTTGTGAAGGTAAAGGCAGCTTTTCTGTTCTTTGTTCCAAGTCTCTGCAATTTTGCTTCTCACATTTCATTTGTGCTTGAGTGAAATTTACCTCTGAGCTGTTGCCATGGTAACCAGGGGCTGCCTTAGTGAAGTAAATCCACGAAATGCAAATAAATAAGTAGGAATGAATGCAATATACAGCAACTATAGTCATCCTATCTCCAACCAGCTGTTTATAATATTAAAAGACATTGTGATATTTTATTGTTCTTGGCAGATTTAGCCACATTAAACTTGCACACATACAGAATACACCCCAGAATCAAATTCCCTGGCTAAGTAAATACATCTATTCCTAGTTATCTCTGTTGTTAGCCAGCTTCCAAGATGCTCCCCATCCTGGTAAGCCATCTTACAAATTCCTCATTTTCCTGGTGTTGGTCTTTGTGACCAATGCAATGTGCCACTAGTGATGGAATGTCATTTCCAATATTAGGTTATGAAAAGACTTTGGCTTCCATCTCTCTCAGATCACACACTCTGGGGGAAGCCTACTACCATTTTATGAAGACACTGAGCTGGTCAATGGATGGTCTCATGGAACAAGGAACGAAAAGTCTCTGGCCAGTGAATACCTGAGTTCTGCCAGCAAGGATACTAGACATCCCAGCAGCAGATCTTCTGGCAGTCGAGCCTTCAGATGTGATTGCAGTCCTGGACAACAACTTGACTTCAACTCCATGTGAGATGGTGTGCCAGAACTAATAAACTGTTCCTGGATTCCTGACCCACAAAAACTATGAGATAACAAATGATTGGTTTTTTTAAGCTGCCAAGTTTTGTGGGTAAAGTTTGTCATGCAGCAGTAGATAACCAAAGCATTATTTCTTATTACAAATATAATTAAATCATAAAATATACTTACTACCAAAGGACAATTTAAAGTAATTTAGGGCTGGGCATGGTGGCTTATGTCTGTAATCCCAGCACTTTGCAAGGATGAGGCAGGAGGATTGCTTAAGCCCAGGGGTTCACGACCAACCTAGGCAACATAGTGATACCTCATCTCTACAAAAACAAAACAAAAACAATAAAAACAGCTGAGCTGATGACATGCTCCTATAGCCCCAGCTATTTGGGAGACTGAGGCAGAAGAATTGCCTGAGCCCAGAAGGTTGAGACTGCAGCAAACTGTGACTGTCTCACCTCACTCCACCCACATTGACAAAGTAAGACCCTGACTCAAAAAAAAAAAAAAAGTAATTTAATCTTCTTTTGTTTAGGAGATACTTCTGAAACTCACAAAGTCTGAGGTTTTTTTCATCATGAAAATATTTTTCTCCCTCACCAGACTAAGGGCTCCCTGAAAATGAAATGGGGTCTCATTTGCCAGTATCCCTAATCTCAAGTCATGCCTGGTATGTAGCACATGTTCAGTGAATATGTCCTGCGTAGTTGTCTTGATTGCCAGCGTAGGATCCAGTGACTGCAGAAGGCATAATAAGCACTGTGGTTGAATCTCCACTGAGTATTCACGAGACTCTGGAAGGAGATTTCCTGAACGAATTCTTTGCCTCAACTAATTACCCATTTGTCTCTATTCCTTAAGAGTTAATAAAAAGGAATGAATTATTAATGCACACAACAACACAGATAAATCTTAAAATAATTGTGCTGAGTGGAATAAGCCAAACAAAGAATATTATATATTGTAAGAGTTTATCTATATACAATTCTAGAAAAGGCAAACTCATTTATAGTGACAGAAAGTTGATTAGTGGTTGCCTTAGGTGGAGGTTGGGGGGAGAATGATTACAAAGGGCATAAGGAAATTTGGGGGGCAATGGTTATGTGCGCACACACGAAAAGGAGCAGGTGAGTCGAGAAGTATCTCTTGTCTTCAGTCCTGGGTTCTTTCCAGTATACTCTATGGCATCCCTCTGTGATTTGTTTACAAAAGATCTTCAACAGCATCAACAAAAATTTAACAGAAGGAACTAGCTCTACCATGGATTCCAGTCTCTTGGATTCTGATAAAATGGAGATGTACTTAGCCAATCTAACAGTTTGTTCCATGCCTCAGATAAAATGGGGGCTACTCAGTTGCTTAACACAAAGGCTCCACTGCAAAGCCCTTTTAGCCGATGGGCCCCAGGTCCTCAGCGTCTGTGTTGCAGTCACTTACCATGAGACCCCAAGCACACAGAGTTCTGCACCTCCAAGGGTCCCATGACCTCCAGCTGCTAACTAAAGAAGAGGATAAACAAGAGCTGCCACCTATACCAAGAACTATGGAAACTTAAAATGGGCAATTTCCTCTCTGTGTAATTGAACCATTTCCCTTTCTCTCAAGATTCTACTTTTAGCAGGCTTTATCAGTTCACCAGGCACCTCCTGGGAGTACTCATGAAGTTAGACTATTTCACTGACGTTCCTTGTCCAGATGAGATCAGCTGGGTTCCTCCTTCGTTTTACCATTCTTGTCTCTTTTCTTCTCCTTAAGCATTCATGTCTCTTGTATGGTGGTCTGAGGTTCTCACTTTGAGGTCAGGGTTGTCCTGGCACCAAATGATCTAGATGAATGAACATGCCAAGCTTTAGTTTCCTGATCAGCAAAATGGAGATAAGCTTGAGCTTATAGGATTGCCATGAGAGCAAAGTGAATAATGCTTGTAAAGTTTAGCCCAGCACTTAGTACGTATATTATAATTTGATGAGTAATAATGAGCAATAACAACAGAGCTGAAATAGAATAGAGAGCCATTGTAAACACTCGGGCCCTAGATTTTGGACTCCCTCCTGTAACTTCACTATAGGTATTCATCACATTTACTTGCCTACTTTCCACGTATTTTTCCTATGAAAATAAAGGACATTTGTTGTTGTAACTCCTTGAACCATATTCCAAATGAGAACTCTAAGACTTAGTCAAATGTATTTTCTTTTGTGGGAATTCTTAAAATATTCTTAAATAGCAATGTCAGCAATAATTTTATATTTAAATATTAATATGTCATATAATTAATTTATAATACATTATTAATCATTTGGGGTTTAAAAAACAAATATATTTTTTGACATGGCAGCTAAAAATAAATATGCCTATCATTTTTCCCTTATTATTATTTTCATTTTTACTCATGATGGAATCAACTTATTCTCTAAGAGTAGTGCTCAGATTCTGAGAGTGAAGTTTTCCGAGGCTTACATGACAAATAATTGAAGGTTCTTTGAAGGTCCTAGCTACTAGAAATGCCTGCCTCTAGGAAAAATATTCTCCACTTTAATGGATGTCAATTTTCCAGGGGCACTGCTAAAGGAGAGAGTGTCACCCTGTTCATAAACATTGGACATGCCTGAGGCTCATGACTAATTCCTAACAGTGTTAACTGGGTACTAAGAGCTGTCTCTTTCTTTGATCAGAGGGTCTAGTAGGACCAGTTCCTCTTTCTACTGCCTTTCCCCCAACTGACACTCAGACCTTTTTGAACTGGATCATGTCCTGGTTCTTGTCTTTCAAAAGAAGAGGCAAATCTACATAGCTTTACATAAACCTAAATCCTGGGGTAAGGTCCAAATACCTTTCTGTCATTTTTATATCAGACTCTTATTTCAAATGAATGTGGCTCCTTAACAACCATTAATGGTTGTAGACTGATTCAACATGACTAATATATATCTTTAATAATGTGAGAGTTCAACATCTGTACCTTATTTACTTGGTGAACTGTCCACTATTCATCTGTGGCCACCTTCAGTCACCAAGTGACATTCACCCTCACTTTGAAAAATAGATTCTGTGGTAAATCTTAACTAGACCTTTAAAAATCACAGTCAAGAATCTTAGACTTCGTGGCAGAGGCTAGAAGTTCAGTTTGGTTCAGTTCAATTCAAGATTGTTTGTCTTTTTTAGATCAGTTCTGGATAAATTCAGCATTTCATTTATCCCAGTGTATAGCAATAGCAGCACATAGATGAGAATAATGAAACAACGTTCAACATTTGTTCATCAATAACATTAAGCAATTTGAAAGAAATGTCACATGAAATGACCAGGGTATCTCTAGAAAACAATGATGTTATCATCTCATAGCTATACCGGTATCTGTTTTGAACTCACTTCTTATAGTGCTGTTTCTGTTAGACCACTGTGCATATTTCTTTTCCAGCAGGAGGCTCCATAAGAACCTGACAGTATCAGACTTCCAGTTGTGCTCATCACCACTTTGTTGCCTTTTAACCTAGTTAAAGCTTTATTACTTTAGTGAGGCTAAGGATTTTTCACTTAGTGACAATCAGCCTACAACTCAGTGGTGCACCTGCTGTTCCTGACAGAGGTGCCCCCTTTTCCCAGATGCCCTTAGAACACCCTCTCCTTGGGGGCATCCAGGGGAAGCCCTCACGCAGTCATACCATCCTACCATGCTACTACCAAGCATCCTGGCACCTGTCAGTGTTTCTATTTAGTGCAAATAATCTTAGGCATGATTTTTCAGAAGATTTGGAAGAACCCCCGAGGAAAATGCATGCTTCAGACCTACTTTTGTCCAACAGGGAGGAGCAGTTGATGAAATTGAGTTGAAGAGAAACTTGGCATGAGCTGATCATTTTGCCACAAATTTTGAGCTAGCCAAGGAGATCCTGAGGAGGTGAATAGCCAAGGCGTCTCTAGGGAAGTGAATGCCCTAGGTGCTAAACAGATTGATTTCTGGGTCTCATCCAATGGCATAAGCTCCTTGAAAGGAAGCGTTCCCAGAAAAAATTCTATTGCCTTGCAAATTAAGCAAAGTAAATTAGGGCAACAGAGTGACCCCTCACGTTCAAATTGAATAATCTTAATGAGAGAAAAAAGTATTACAAGGACTTTGATAACTGAGATTAACAATGAACACAGTCTAAATGCAATGAGGGGTCCTAGACTGGATCCTGGAATGGAAAAAGACATTAGTGAGACAACAGGTGAAATCTGAATAAAGTCTATAATTTAGTTAATAGCAATGTACTAATGCTAACATCATGCACCATGGTTACATAGGATGTTAACATTAGGATAAACTGGGCGAGGGGTATATGGAAACTCTTGTTATTACCATTTCAACCTTTCTGTAATCCATGATTACTCAAAAATAAAAAAGTTTTTAAGAAAATGAAAAACAAAATGGAAGGAAATACTCCAAGGATGACTATGAGAGAGAACCACTATCTGTAATGACAGGGGCAGGAGGCTCAGTTAGGCAGGAGGCATCTGTGTGATGTTTGAAACAAGAACAGAAATAGAAAAGGTGGGTGGTGTGATGTTGGCAAACAAAATAACACAAAAGAAGCTGAGCTGCTCCTCCGCTTTGAGGGTGAAGGTAGAATGAGCACTGTTTGAGGGAATGGAAGGCCAGGACAGATGAACTGTTCTACGTGATTCAAAGTTGCCTGGCCCAGATGAGTGAGAGGATCTTTGAGAAATGGGAGAAGTGAGAGAGAAGCCAGAGACAGTAGGCAGACAGATGTGGTGCTTTTACTGGATAATGGGAAGAACGTAGATGCTACAGGTTTTGAACCAATGCGCCTGATGTGCAACCTCAGGAATGCGTTGACACAGGTAACATAAACGTTTGTGAATGCCTAGAAAAAAACGGAGATCACAGGTAGCCAACACCAGTTTACTCAAGAAAAAGAGAGGCTGGAATAACTGTAGACCTTTTTTGGATAACATTAGTAGACTGATAGATTGGGAGATGAGAGGGACATGAACATAGTGTATTTGTTTTTCTAGAAGACTTTGTAGATGTCTTTGTAGGTTGGATGATTCCTTTGAAAGTTCATGATTCCTTTGAGGACTGGATGGTAAGATGGTTAGTGAATTTTAGTACCCAAAGAGTGCAAATCTATCTGAAGAGAGTTGGTCTCTAGTGCTCAGTTTATCATTATTTAGTTAGTTATTTTTTTTAGATGGCAAAATATGGTTTATTTAGAAAGTAGATTAAAGAGAGAGGAGATTCATCTACCCAAGGTAGGAGAGGGGGCTAAAACTAGAAAACATGGTGGCCATAGGTCACGGTGCTGCGTGACCTGACCAGAGCTTAACAAAGCAATGAGTTTAACACAAATTCTGCGTGGCCTGACCAGTGTTTAACAAAGCAAGCAGTTTATCACTATTTAAATTAATGACTCAGATAAAGTCATTGTGTTAATACATATTATATCTGGCTACTCATACTGGAAACCTAACAGCAGTGACTTAGACAAATGTGGATCATTTAAAAAAATAATTAACAAGAAGACCAAGCAAAGTAGTCCAAGACTGATCAATGCTTCATGCTGTTCTAAGTCTCTAAGATCTTTCTACTTTTCTTCTGTGCCACTTTGTGTGTGGTTTTCATTCTCGTGGTTACTGCATGACTGCCTCACCTCTAGTCACATGTCCAGATTCTGGGAGGAAAATAGACTAAGTAAATGCTAAGGAATAAGAGGTGGGCTACTATGTCAGGTAAGCAAGAATGTCCCAGAAATCCCCAAAAGAATAATTTACCTAAATTCCAAATCCTAGCTGCAAAGGATCCTAGAAAATAAAATGGTTTTTTTGTTGTTATTTTGTTTGGCTAAACATACAGTCACACTGATCAGAATCAGGGTCTGTTTGAAAGAAAGGAGGAAATGGATATTGGCTTGGTAAGTCACAGTGTCTGTCAAAAAGTGGCATGCTTATGTACATCAAGTATAATTTTTGGACAGCTGACCATCTTCACCTAAACTTGCTCCACTTACAGACTCCCCCATCTCAGTGATGGATACTTCTTCATTCCAGTCTCTTAGATTAAAATGTTGGTGTCAGTCTGGACACAAATCTCTCTTGCTCATGCAGCTCATCTAGTCCTTCACATCCCATCTCAAAATATATCCGGAATCTTATCATTTTCACCACCCTGTGGTACTTACTTCACCATTAAATAAGAATTGATATATAGTTCCAGCAAATATCATTTCTTATTTAATGGTGAAAGACCGAAAGCTTTCTGAGATCAGGGAAACAAGAATGTTGGCTTTTACTGCTGCTATTCAACATAGTGCTGGAATTATGCTATGTTCATAATAACATTATTCACAATAGCCCCCAAATGGAAAAAAACCGAATGTCCGTCAACTGATAAATGGATAAGGAAAATGTGGTATATTCATTCTGCAGAGTAATATAGGACAATAACAAGGAATGAAGTACTGATACATGCTACAACATGGATGAGCCTTGAAACATTATGCCTAGTGAATGAAACCAGAAACAAAAGTCTATATATTTCATTATTCCATTTATATGAACTGTCCAGAATAAGCAAATCTTTATAGATAGAAATTAGATTAGTGGTTGCCAGGGGCTGGGGTTGGGGAATGCAGGAAAAGATGGGGAGTAATATGGGACTCCTAATGGGTACAGTTTTCTCTTAGGGTTAAGGAAATATTTTAGAATTAGACAGGGGTGGTGGTTGTGTTGCTGGGTGGTGTGTGGTGTGATGCTCTGTGGGTTCTTTTGACTCATCACAGAAAAGAATTTCAGAGTGAATATAGTTTAAGACAGAATTTATTAGAGAGAGAAAGAGGCACACATTTTAAGAGAAAGTGCATGTGTCTTTGGCAAGAAACTTGATAAACTTTTACAACAATTATTACGCTAACCATGGACTAAGAAGGTGGGCTGCAGGTATCTGGTCACGAGTTTTGATTACCATCTTTCCACCTTTGATGAGCTAAGAAGGTGGGCTTTTCTGAACACACATTTGCCTTTGACAGGAAGCTTGATATACTTTTGCAATGATTATTATGCTAACTATGAACTAAAGGGTAGGCTGCACTGGTAAATCCACATTCCACCCCACAGGGTGGTCCAGTCTGGTGTGCCTCTTCGGTTGGGTGGGGGCTGTGTACTGATAAAAAAGATGTCTGAATGTTTGCTTTATTATAATTTAAACTGCCCACAAGAAACTTATCTGTGTCTAACCTGCACTGAATAACTGCCTCTGTTGTACAACTTTGTGACCATACTACAAAACGCTGAGCTATTCACTTTTAAAAATAGTAACAAAACAAAAATCCCTGACTAAACATATCTCTCCATCAAATTTCTGGTGAATATGTTCACTATCTTGATTGTGGTGATGGTTTTATGAATGCATACACATGTCAAAAATGCATCAAATTATACACTGTATTTGTGATTTATTATATGTCAATTGTATCTCAATAAAACTGTTGTAAAAAGAAAAACAGACTAGGGATTTGTCAGAGGACAGAAGGAATGACCGTGGAGAATGGAGGTGAATGTTGTTCTATATGGTTTCTGAAGATCTTGCCTGCCTTGAGAGGACATAAGTCTGCAGAATTAAAAGTTTTCAAATAAAACCAATTTTGTTTGATTACAGGTTTTTTTTAAAAATCACCATCTCCACTATGAATTTGTTTGCATACATTCTTCAACCCCTGGAATCTCCATCGATCAATGCATATTACCCAAAGTCCCTAATTTTGAATCATGCATTTCTCCAAGTTCTAATCTTTTTTTTTTTTTTTGAGTCAAAATATCACTCTGTCACTCAGACTGGAGTACAGTAGCACTCAACTAGCTGGGCTCAGGCAATCCTTCTGCCTCAGCCTTCTGAGTAGTTGGGACTACAGGTATGTGCCATCACACCTGGCTAATTTTTTGATTTATTGTAGAGATGAAGTCTTGCCAAGTTGTCCAGGTTGGACTCAAACCCCTGGGCTCAGGCAATCTTCTCACCTCTGTCTCCCAAAGTGCTGGGATTAGAGGCATGAACCAATGCATCTGGCTCCAAGTTCTAATCTTGTTAAAAGAACTGGAGGGGTGTTTCACTAGACAGACGGAATAAATGATATTTGAGGTGATGAGTATGCTAATTCCCTTGATTCAATCGTTCTTCACTGTATACATATATCATAGCATCACTTTGTATTCCACAAATATTTGTACGTATAATTTGTCAATATTAAGTAACATTAAAAAAAAGAAATATAGGAACTCTAAGTAAGAGGATTTAGGTGAAATTTTTAGTCTTTATTTATTTATTTTTTAAATTGACATCTAAAAACACAGATGGCCTGGGCAATTTTTTGTCCATACCGAAAGGCTGTTCTGAACAGAATGATCAAATTGCAGAAAACACTCCTGTTGCTAGTCTCAGGGATATTCTCACTTAAAAGTCAATTTTTGAAGATTTGCTTCCATCATAATTTTTGACTCGTGGTAGCAAATTTCTGGTAACAAAATTAACTCTTATCAGATAATAGGAAAAATCTTGTCAAGGGTTTGATATTCTGTACTGGGACTTAGAAGGTATAGATCCCTGTGAAATGTCATTCGATGTCTCTCTGAAATTCTTGACTGGGCCAACAGGACCTGTCATTATATCCTTGTTGAAACTTACGGGAAATACTCCACATTTTGAAGATTAAGGTAGAGAAAAAAGTGACTGCTCTTTGAAGTCTCCAGCTTCTCTTTGAGGTATTACTTAATACGTTTGAAATTCTGTTTCCTCAAAATTGGCATATTATGGCTACTTTCCAGGCCATTGGTGGGTAAATCAAATAAGGATAGCCGCCAAAGAATAGCCATCCTGAATTACTGGACATTACTGAAAGTATTAGTCAGAAGCAAACAAAAACCAGAAAACACTGCAAACATTGACATTAGAGGGAGTTTAATGCAAGATATTGGTTATGCAAATGATGGAGCAGTCAAGAAGTCAAGCAGGGATGGCGAGGTTCCCAGGGATCAGCATCAGCAGGACACCATTGCAACCCCTTTGTTTTTAAAGTCCAAGAGCTGGGGTCATCCAAGGGAGCTGGATCCATAATGAGTCTCTCTGATGGGAAGTGGAGCCATAAAGAAGGCATTTCAAGAAGATACCTAAGTGGAAGAAGGAGGAGGATAAACATCTTGCTTCTCTCCTCCGTCTACTCTCCCTCTTCAAGCCTATGTCTCCTTTTGACTGAACCAGGCTTGGGAGGCAGATGACTCAGGAACCTGGAAAATAGAGCCCACAGGTCTGTATCAATATGAGCTTGCTGTCAAGTTTCTATAAAAAGTAAAGTCTGTCAAGCCAGTGGAGCTCCATTTAAATCTAAGAAGGGTGATTTGCTAAATGAATTCTTAGCAACCTGAAAAAGTATTATCTACCAAAAACTGTATCTTTGTAGCAAGACTGGCAGTCCCTACTGTACCTTCTTAGCTCCGTGTACTTGGGTCTTGTCTCCTCTTGAAGCCTCAGTCCTGAGGCAATCCCAAGGGTGGGAACATGTTAAATATCTCATTCCCAGAGATTTGGAATACAGTCTTGTTATATCAAGTCCACAGCACCTGGCTCAAGGATGTGACATGTGATCCCTTGTAGGCACAAGGCGTAGCTATCAGTCACTTGCTGGTTGTGAGTATAAAGAGACATGAGAGACAAGAGTTGATGAGACTTGGCAACTGACTGAATGCCTCATTCTCCTGAGTTCTACTCTACACTTATCATTCTGCACTTAACTTTTATTTCAATTTCCAGTTGTTCATTGCATATATACTTTGTATATTGGTGTTATATTTTGTGACCTCAATAATCTCACTTATTAGTTCTATAACTTTTGTGTAGATTATTTGGGATTTTCCGTGTAGATAGTTATGTCTTCAAATAGAAACAATTTTATTTCTTCCTTTGGACACCTTTTACTTCATTTTTTTTTTGTCTTATTTTACTGGCTAATGAGTCTAGTACAATGTTGAATAGGAGAGGTAAGACCAGACATTCTTGATTTATTCTTGTTCTTGGAGAAAAAAACATTGTCTTTAATCATTGAACTGTGGTGTTTTTCAAAGATGTTCTTTATCTGTGATCACTTTTTTTTAATTTTAAAGATGTGGGGTACAATTCAGGGTTAGGTATACAGAAATTACTTTCAATTTTTAGCTTGCTGAGAGATTTTATCAAGAACTATGGTTGATTTCATCCAATGCTTTCTTTGCATTTATGGAAATGGTCACATATTGATATATATGATGACATAGTGAATGACATGGATTTATTTTTGAATGTGAACCAACTCCACTTAAACTCTAGACCTCTTCTTCATCTGAAAGCAGGGTGATAATTGCTTATACCTCAGAATTTTTGTTTTGTTTTTCAAGAGCATTTAAAGTGAAATAATGTATATAGAGAACTCAGTATAGCATCTGACACATGGCAAACCCTTACTGAATTGTAGTAGATATTATCATTTAATTGCTAGCTCTTGCAAGTATCCCCACCCATCACATTTGCCCCAGGGCTGTATTGTGTCTCTCCAGGCTGTGCCTGCCGTGTAGATCTGGGACAGAACTCACCTGCAGTCAACCTGGCCCTTGAGATTTTTTCTACAGCCTGTTTTCCTGCTGCTGTGCTTTGTTCCACAAGACTGATCTTTCAGATGTTGAGGACTTGTCTGGATCACTGTTGAGCAGGCCCTATCTGAAAGGATTGGCTCCCCTTATAGAGGTACCTCTGTAGTTGGATTATTTTTCTCAGTACCTGCCTCTTACTGCCTGCTGATGCCACAAATCAGTTAGGATGCCTTTGGCAACAAATAATAGAAAATCCATTGCAAAGTCACTGCCTTAGCTCATACAACCAGAAATCAGCAGTAGACTAGGCTTTCAGACTTCCAGTGAGTCAGTAATGTTACTAAGAGCTGTGTTCCTCAATGTGTCTTTTCTGCTGTCCTCAGAGTCAGACCTAAGCTGATTTGTCCCCTTCATGAGTATCGACTGTCAGCTGGTAGTAATCCCAGCTACATGTTGGCTTACACTGAGTGGGAGAGTATCTTTCCTCCAACTGTAGTACAAAGTCTTCCTTAAGTCTGGAATGAACTGATCACTCATGTCTGACCAGTATCTGCTGCAATGGGAATGCCATTTGTGAACTGGTTTAGGCCTGGATTCCTGAACTCAAAACTGGAAGTGGAGACAAGTTATCTTGGTTTATTCAAATTCCCCCCACCCTTGGAGCTAGAGTTGGTTTCCCACACTGCACTGCTGCTGCCCACGTGGGCAGAGAAGAGACACAAGGGAGTTAGCCATGAAGCCCACTCCCTCTCATGCTGCCCAGACCCCAGCATACTGTGTTCTGGGTCTTGTGTCAGTCATTACAAGACCCCAAATGGCAATTGCTATTTGTAGAACAAATTGAACATTTACAGGGGTGGAAATTTTTATATCACCAACACAAGAAGGCCCAAATTCTTCCCAATCTCATTCATTTCTGCCAAAACTTTCTTTTCTTTTCTTTTTTCATGAGAAAGTAGGATTTATTGAGAGGACAGAAAAACTCCCACGGTGGGAGGTGACCCGAGAGGGTTGCCCCAAACTTTTCAAAGAGTCTTTTATTGATAGCCTCCCCTTCCTCCCTGTACATACCCTGCTTACATACCCTGATCCTGGAAATATGGTTAGTATTTAAAATACTTCTCTGAAATGGATCTTTCAGAAGTTACCAATAAAGTCTTACTTAATTGCTCAATCTAACATTCTGTTCTTTTTAACTGGTCCAGTGGTTCTCAAACTTGGCTGCACCTCAGAATTACCTGGACAGCTTTTAAAAGTCCAGATGTCAAAGTTGTACCCCAATGTTCAATTAATTTAAAATCTCTGGGAATGGAATCTAGACACCATTATCCTTTAAAATTCTCCAGGTGAGGATGACACCCTAGACATTCCCCCAGTAGCACCTGGGTGTTGCCTCATCGTGGCTTGTCTGGGTCGTTCCAGTTATACACTGAATGTCTTACATTCTAGAAATGCCCCAGTCCTGAGAAAACCCAGATAGCTGGTCACCCAGGTAGCAATTATCCCAGTGGTTTCCACCCTGATCTCATATTAGAATCATCTGAGAAGCTTTAAAAAAACTACCAATGATTAAGCACTACCTCCAAGAGGCTGATTCAGTTAGTCTAGTCTGGGCCCAAGCACCAGTAATTTTTCTATGCTCCCTACATGATTTTAATATACAACAGGAGCAGCGAGCCATTCATCTACATCAGTAGTTCTCAAAGTGAGGTCCCAGAGCAACAGTATCATCCTCACCTGGACATTTGTTAGAAATGCAAATTCTCAGGCCTCACTCCCGACATACTGAGTCAGAAACTCTGAAGTGGGAGCCAGCCATGTGAGCTTGGAGGAATCCTCCTTTGGGTAAGACTAATGTATGCTCAAGAGCAAGAACTGCAGAGATGCACAGTGTGGACCGGGTTCATCCTTTGGCACATTCTGACTTGATTTTAATGGTTATCTACATAATTCATCTATCTTACATAAAAGTTAAACACACTGCTGAAAGCGCAGATCATTCTACTGTCCCTAGCTCCTAGCACAGGGACTGACCTTTTTTAGGCCCCAATAAATGTGTTCATTGAAATGATCGTCTCTTGGTAGGGTCATGCTGTTTCAGAATGGCGCACTAACTCTGAAACCACTCCACAAGGTAGCCTAACAATCTAATACCAGCTTTCCACTAGCAAGCGTGCTGTCCATCATGTACCACGTAGGGAGTTTTAGGAAAAACACAGCACTGATCCTAAGAGCACAGAGTCAGGAACAAAAGACTGACTGTGATCACTTTGCAGCTCTGTTGGTTTTCATCTGGCAATTCCTTAAGCTTCCTGTCCTTTAGTCTCTTGATCTAAAAGAAAGAAAATCATAATACCACTTGCTTCTTCCAGTGGTTGTGGGGTAAAATAAAAGAATATGTGTAAAGTCTCATCTTTCAGGACCAGCTCATCTCGGCCTTCAGAACAGCCTCAAACACCTTCTACCTCTCCCTGAAGTCTGGATTTTCCCTAATGGGACTTCCAGTTGCTTCAAAGACCATCAACACTTGGTATTTTCAGTCTTTTTAGTTTTATCCATATTAATGGGAATTAAGTGGTATCTTGTCATAGTTTAAATTTTTATTTCCTGGTTGCCTAGTTTCTGTGAACATTTTTTTGTGTTTATATTGGTCATTTGACTCCTTTTGCAAAATATATCTAGGAAACTGAGTTTTCTTCTTATGTTGTAAGAATTACACCTCCTGCACACAAGTTCTTTCTCAGATATATATATATTTGGAATATTTTCTCCCACTCTGTTGCTTGATTTTTATTTTATTGATAGTATATGTCAAAGAGCAGACAACTTTAATTTGATAAATTCTAGTTTTAAATTTTTTTCCTTGTATGATTAATGTTTTTTTGTGTCCTGTATAAGACAGTTTTGCCTAAACTCAAGTTGCAAAGATTTTACCTTACGTTTCTATTCTTGTGTTTTATAGTTTCATCTTTTACTTTTACTCCTATAATCCACATCAAAACAACTTTTTGTATGGGGTAAGGAAGGGGTTGCAGTTCAATTTTTAAAAATATGAATATCTAGCTTTTACAGGAACAGTTGTTAAAAAGACTATTCTTTCCCCCATTGAATTACCTTGGCACCTTTAATCAAAAATTAATTGACCATAGAAATGTGAGTCTACTGGATTCTATTCTGTTCATTGATTCATATATCTATTCTTATGCCAGTGCCATACTGGATTGGTTGCTGTAACTTCATAGTGAGTCTTAAAATCTTTAAGAGAATGGGTCGTAAGAGATAAGATAGACAAGTGGGACCTCATTAAACTGGCAAGCTTCTGCAAAGCCAAAGAAGCCATCAAAAGAGCAGGGACACAGCCCACAGACTGGGAAAAAGTATTTGCCAACTCCATGTCTGACAAAGGTCTAACATCTAGGATCTACAAGGAACTCAAACGTGCTGAAAAGAAAAAAACAAACAACCCCATTACAAAGTGGGCAAAAGACATGAACAGACACTTATCAAAAGAAGACATATGAGTGGTCAACAGATACATGAAGAAATGTTCAACCTCACTAGTCATCAAGGAAATGCAAATTAAAACTACACTGAGATACCACCTAACTCCAGCCAGAATGGCCATTATCAATAACTCAAAAAATAACAGATGCTGGAGAGGATGTGGTGAAAAGGTAACGCTTCTACACTGTTGGTGGGAGTGTAAGCTAGTGCAGTCTCTGTGGAAATCAGTGTGGTGATTCCTAAAAACTCTAAAAATCAACCTTCCATATGATCCCGCAATCCCCCTACTGGAAATATACCCTGAAGAATTCAAATCACTCTATAAAAAAGATACCTGCACATGTATGTTTATCGCAGCATTGTTCACAATAGCAAGATCATGGAACCAGCCATGCTGTCCGTCAAAAGAGGACTGGATTAAAAAAATGTGGTACATATACACAATGGAATATTACGTAGCCATAAAAAGGAACAAAATAATGAATTTCGCAGCAACCTGGATGGAATTAGAGTTTATAATACTGAGTGATCTCTCACCGAAACAAAGATCTGAGTATTACATGTTCTCACTCATAAGTGGACCTTGAACAACTATCGTAATACTATAAGAAAAGGATTGACAGTGATGGGAAACTTTGGGGGAGGCAGGGAGGGGAAGGGAGGTGGGATTAACGGTAGTCAATATCTGTCTAGGGATGGGGGGGCACACCTCATCAACAAGGGTACCTGCACAATGCATATTTGTATACCTAACCCTTAACTGTACCCCACAATTTTAAAATAAAAAATATGCATTAAAGAAAATCTCTAAGAGAGACAATATCAGATAGGTATTATTTATTCCTTAAAATTTGACATAATTTACCAGTGAAACCTTCTGAGCTCAGAGTTTGCTTTGAGGCAAAGTTTTTAAATTACAAGTTAAATTTCTTAAATATATAGAATATTCACATATGTGATTTCTTTTTGAGACAGTTTTTGTAAGTTGTGTTTTAAATAAAATTTTCTGTTTTGTCTAAGATATATGCTTTATTGGCATAAAGATGTCCCTTATGCTCTTTTACTATAATTTAAATACCTATAGGATCTATAGTGTTATTCATGCTCTTATTTCTGATATTGATCTTTAGTATTTTCTTGATTAGTATTTCTAGGGCCTTAATAACTCCCTAAATCATGTCAAAAAATAATTTTTGACTTTCTAATTTTTCTCAATTTTTTTGTTTTCTATATCATTGATTTCTGCTTTCATTCCAACAACTTCTTTTTTTTCTACTTTGATTTTAGCTTGCTCTTCTTGTTCTAACTTATTAATATGGAAGCTTAGATCATGGTCTTGAGCTTTTCTTCTTTTTAAAAAAATATTGTATTGGCTTTAAAGTTATAAAATTCTCTCTATACTGAATTAGCTGCATCCCCGAAATTTTGGTGTCTTGTATTTTCATATCATTCAGCCAGAAGTTATTTTCTAGTTTCATTTGTGTTTTCTTCTTTGATGGAGTCTATAGATTTCTTTAATTTCACAGTATTTGGGGAGATAATCTAGACATTTTATTATTATTGATTCCTAGTTTGATTCTATGGTAGTCAGAGACAATACCCTGCAAGATTTCAAATTCTGACAATTTTTAAGGCTTATTTAATCAACCAGCAGAGGATCTAAGTACATTTTATGTGCACTTGAAATGTTCTAAAAGAACATTTTATTTGCACTTGAAAGAAAAGAATATGTAATCTGTACAGTGTAGTGTTTTATAAATTTAGATTAGGTTAGATTGACTGATAATGTTAAAATCTTCTCTTTCTTTTGTTAAAAAATAAAAAGTCCATTTGTTCTAGCAATTACTGAAGACAGTGTTCAAATTTCATAGCATGATCCTGGATTTTTCCCTTTCTCCCTTTATTTCTGTCCATTTTTTCTTCATGTATTTTAGCATTCATTTATTAAGACAGCTATGCATGCCTATGAACAATCTTTTTACTCCTACTAGACCATGCTTTCCAAAGGGCAGGGCCTTCATGTGTCTTATACAGAACAGTGTCTAGCACCTGACAGATGCCTGTTAGATGAATGCAGTTTCACCTGTTCTCATCCTCCCAGGAGCCCTATTAGATTGTGAGCACCCATTTCATAGATGAGGAAACAGACTTAGGCAGAGTAAATCACTTCTCCAAGTTGCTTCCTAGGCAGCCACTCCTCCCTTCTCTTTCTTCTCTGCATTTCCCTTAGGACGAGTAATAATTGTGAAAATGGGGCAATGGGCCCAAAAGGGGATAAATAACATTCATTAACAGCTCAGAGAAGATGCTACGTGGCCTAATGATTCTGTCTTTCCTATGTACACCCAATCTCTACACAAGCACCGGGTGTGGCTATTACCATTAGTAGTACTACTACCCATGTTACTACCAATACTACATTTCCAAGCACATTCTTAGATATCTCCAGGGCTCCTCTCCAGTTCCCTAGGTATAAATACTAGGGAGTCAGTCTAGTAATCTGAATCTGTAGCTAACTCTCCGGCATGGTATAGATCAAACAAAGTATTTATTTGCCCTTTTAAAATTGTAGGATGGCAAATGGAATGTGTATTGTGAAACCAGAGATCCTTTAACATCATGGAAACTTCTCATCTCCAACTAGAGACTGATGCATTTTCTAGGGACATTGAGTCCCTGGGCCCCATAGGGCTGCCAGTATCCTCTCCATTGAACAGACTGGGATTGGACAGGCCAAGCGCCCCCAGCCCAGAGCCCCGGGTCTTGGTGATCTTCCCCAAGCACAGTGCTTGTAATTAGCACAAGTGGGAGCTCGCCTACAGAAAAAGACTTCTTTGAATTCTGCTCCCAGCTTAGGGTCAATTAGTGCCATCTGTGGTGGCTGGTACAGAGTAGATAATCAGCTTTGAAGCCGTCCTCTTGAGCCCTAGGGTAGATGCCAGTCTGCACCAGAGCCAGCAGAATGGCCAGGCTGTGGGCCTAGCCAAAAATTGCTCTTGGGAAATGGCAGGACCTCCCCCCAACTTCTTTTTAAATTTAAACTGAGAAGATGCTGAGTTGCAGGCAGTGTCATGAGGAAGAGAATAGAGGAATGTGATAGTTTTAAATGCTGAGAGTTTCTAATTTGTAAAAGTCCGTGATCATGATAAAAGAAAGAGTACTTTTAAAAATAGTCAATTTGCATTTTTGGCAGAGAAATGGATTGCAAAGTGACCATGATCTAGCATGGTCCCCAAATTATTCATCCTCGGCCCCCCTAGGCAGCCTGCTCCACCTCTGGTTGAGGGCGATCCTGCTGTTTTCCAATGTGAAGCAATGCTGGCAACTTTTCTATAGGAATTAAAGCACTTGTTAGGATGAGGAGTGGGGACTAGAAACAGGACTAGAGAAGGGAGCAGGGCTCTGCAGCAAACTCTTTACTAAGATTGGAAGCAAGCCTCCCTGGTATTGCAGTCATCCTAGTGATTTGGTAGTAGCTTGGAAGAGAGGATTCCAGAGAGAAATTGCTTTTGTGATGGTGGAAACTGGGTCTTAGGTTTGTCAGTGGGCAAATGAATTATCTCAAAGAAAATGATCAAGTGGAATCCAGAAGTTCTGGTAAAACAAGCCTGGCACCTGAGTGTGGCCAACTCTGCTAAATCCTGTGCAGTCACGCATCTGAACCTGGACAGCACAAACAGTTCACGTGGAAGCCTGCAAAAGTCCAATGGAGCTCACTAGCAAGACTTACTTTGCTGTTCACTTACATAGTAAAGTGAACAAAGTTGGCATTAGAAACTGGTTTAAAGACAAGGAGCTCTGTTTACTTTCACTCTAAACCAAGAGGCTTTCTCTTGCTCAGTTGGAAGGAGCCATCCCTGAGTTGCTAAATATCACAAAAATCTCATGAGATACTGGAAACTCAGGCCTCGGAATCAGGAACTGGGAGTCCTCACCAACTCTTTCCAAGCAAGACTCCCAATAAGGAGGTTCTCACAACTGTACAGGACTTCTCCACATACTGTGTGGGTATGATAAGCTTTCTCTTGAAAATTTACTGAGAGCCTATAATGTGTTAAGTACCTCATAATCATGATCTAATTTAATCCTCCCAATTGACTTCTGTAATGAGATGGAGAAAATTGTACACACTAAATTCCCACCTAGGAAGAGAATTGCATTTATTTAGAAGTTACGCCTTAAAGAGTGCTTAGGTTAGAAGGTAGAACCCTGAACTCCCCTGGAGTGAGGGACTTCTCTGTGTGAAACTGGAGAAGAGACAGGAGGGTGGGGGGAGGGGGAGACAGAGAGAGAGTAAGAGAGAGAGATGAGAAAGAGAGAGAGTGAGCAGGAGGACATAGAAGGCCTCTCCCCATCACTCCCAAATCTTCAACAAATTCCACACAAATCCTAAAACACTTAATGAGAGTAGATTTCTGTTTTTCTTTTTTGATTCCAAATTGTGAAGGGGCTGGGTTCTGTATTCAGAGAATCTTGTGTTAAAAGCAGAGACAATGTTTGAGGACATAGGAGTGTGACACCGAGGGAGTTCAAGGAGGTGAGATCTGGGGACATACAGGAGGATTGGAATGGGCCTGCAGACACTACGGAACCTGGAAGATGTGTTTGGGCCAGATTTACCCAGTTCTCCAAGGGTCACGGAGGCCTTGGAAGGACTCTGGGGCTGTGTCTTGGGTAGACTTTATTGCTGTCTTGGATCACCTAAAGTTTTGAACATCCTCTATGTATTTGAGTCTTCCCCATCTTTAGGAGAGAAATACGCTTGTCCCTGAGCTGGAAGGCTGAACTCAGTTTCCTGGATTCCTCCTGTGCATCTAGGTGCTGGCATAAGGCCTGGTTTCATCTGATTCACAACGCTTCCCTGAGACTTCCACTTAGATGTTCAACCTACAGAGCAGGAAGAAGCATTTAGGACAATTCCAAGAGTTACCTAATATCCTTTTACTATTCTCTGTATTAGCACATGTGTTTGAAATGTTCCATAATTTAAAATGAAAGAAAAATTATTACGTTACCATCCAGTGGACTTTTCTGGGGGAGCCAACCAGATGCACAGACTCTACCCACATTGGATCTGGCCTGGAGCAGACGCCTGCCGTGAGCTATAACCTTCTCCTGTGCTGTCCTCACCATGGCATATAACTTGTGTGAGGAATCACCAAAATGACATGGTCCCTGCAGAGGTTAAGTAGCCTTGCCATAGAGAATTTATTCTGCTGGCCACCTCTGGACAAAGGCCAAGGTGTTCATTTCTTTCCCTTTCCAGAAACACTCAAACTGCCTTTTCCTATTTGTCCTCTCCTTTCTCAGAGAGGGAAGAGCTTGGTCTTTAGAGTCAGATGAACTTGCATCAATCCCAGTTGTGCAAGTAGGGATCTAGGGGTCACGGGACCTTGTTTTGCAACTGCCCTAGTCTGGCTTCCCCATCTGTAAAATGTGCAAGCAAGTGAGACAGGGCTCTTAATAACTACCCAGAGCCTGCTCAGGATGGCATAAGTAGAACCGATCCTCTGCAGGGACCATGTCATTTTGGTGATTCCTCACACAAGTTATATGCCATGGTGAGGACAGCACAGGAGAAGGTAATAGCTCATGGCAGGCGTCTGCTCCAGGCAAGATCCAATGTGGGTAGAGTCTGTGCATCTGGTTGGCTCCCCCAGAAAAGTCCACTGGGTGGTAACCTAATAATTTTTCTTTCATTTTAAATTATGGAACATTTCAAACACATATGCTAGTAAAGAGAATAGTACAATGAGCTTCCATGAGTCCATTCCTGAGCTTCAACGATGATCAGCTAATAGCCTATCTTGTTGTAGCTGTACTCCCACACACTTCTCCTTCATTACAGATTATTTTGAAACAAAGCATAGATTAAAGAATCCTAAATTGGTAATTTTATTTATTAATATTTCAGTATGTATGTCTAAAAGACAACAATATCGTTATTACACCTAGAGTTAATAATTTCATAATAGCATCAAAAATTTAGTCTGTGTTCAGATTATTTTCTCTGTTTCATGCATATTTTCAAAGTTTGGTTGAACAAGATCCCAATAAGTAGCACGCACTGCTGTTGCACACTAGCAAATACTAGCTTATGTATCTTGAAAGTCCTTTAATCGATGGGTTCCCTTCCATCTCTTCATTTTTCTCTTGCAGTTTAATTGTTGAAAAATGAGATTGTTTGCCTGATAGAGTTTTTTGTGGTCTGACTGATTCTAGCCCTGTGGTGTCATTAAACACATTCCTCAGTGCCTCATTTTTTTTCCCTGTAAACTGGTTACTAGAAGCTTGATCAGATTTAGTTAATTGTTGGGTGTTGCTGTTGTTCGTAAGATTTCCAAAAAGGGTCTTGTAATGCCTGGTTGTCTCTTTCTTAAGATGTTAATAGCCACTGGTGATCATTGTGTTGATCATGCATTCTCAGTGGGGATAATATCTCCCCCACAAGAGAGAGAGCATTGGTTTTTAGGAGGTAAAAATATCATAATCTTTTAATGTATAAACTATATATGTATACACACATAGCCCATAAACAGATATGCAGTGTACCTGTGGTGTTGAAATTTCATGGTGTGGGTGACTAGAAATAAAATGTCTGGAAAGTTGGGAAACACTGGTCTAGATCTATTAATTCAGTAGCGGTTACATACGCCTTTGAAATGTTTTAAGTGATGAGAAGATGATGATTGTGTAAGGGCCTCAGCAGGCAGGATGCTCACGGAGCTTAGTGCTATTGTGAAGTGCAACGTATGACATCATTAATTCAGTGATAAGATGTTTGTATGATGGTAAATAGCCAGAAATGCAAAGCAAGCACCATCACTGCAGTGATTTACTGACATTTTTATGCCAGAATGAGATTTTACTTCCCTCATTAGCTATGAGATCCATCAATATCAGCAGCAAGCATCATGGTGGTCCTCTAGCACTCCCTCAGGCCCCTCTAGCCAGGCACATTCTCGGTCAGAGGATAAGCATCCAGACCCAGCCCACAGTGGCCAGGGGTTCCCTGCATCCTTTCTCCCACTTCCCAACTCAGGGCTCAGGCCTCAGGTCTCAGGCCTCAGGCTTCAGGCTTCAGGCTTCAGGGTCCCAGTCCTTCCATGTTTCCCACACTCCCTCCCACTGTGCCCCCACCCACCCCAGAGGAATCTCTGTAGGACATAGGTTCGCATTTCCTGTCATACTGGCCAAGCCAGATGTGAGTGAGTCCTGTGAGTGCTGTGAGGAGAGATGGTACAGACTGTGGGGGGTGATGGGTTGCCACCACTTGCTGTAGGGTAGGAGTTAGGGGGTTGTGGAGAGGGAGGTCTGTGCAGAATGAGAAGCTAAGGTCAAAATAATGAGCTTCAGCTCCTGATTCATAGTGGACATGCCAGCCACTGCAGTGCTGCAATATTCCCTAATGTGGGGGACCCTTTAATTCGTGGTACACAGCTCTTACCCTTCATGCCACAATCTAGGCAAGGGTACTATCACTTTCCCTATTGTACAGATGATGAAACTAAGGCACAGAGGTTAAAGAACTTATCCCAAATCACATAGCCAATTAGTGGTGATCTTTTAATTCTCTGTGCATTCTCAAAACAGCCCCATTTTACAAAGGAGGAAACTGACACTCAGAATGAGCAAATAGAGATTTGGGATTTCACTTCCTCCCTGTGGCTCACCAGCTCCTGGACATGGAGGGAAGCTGCAGGCTCTCATCTCTCCTTTCTCAGCACTTCCTCCCTGTACAGCATCTCTCTGCCTCTGTGTGGCAAACAGCAGACGTCCCATCCCAAACCAGTCTTTGATCTGACTGGGGAGAATGAAAGGACAAGGGTTTGGAGTTGGGAGATATATTTGAAATGAGGACATCGCACCCAAGAATTTACTCAGGTAAGGAGGTCAGACTGAATCAAGCAGGGCCGAACTCTCCCCTCTCTTTCTTTGATCAATAAGCCCTGACAACCACCCCCCCACAACACAGACCTATTCATTCCCCATTCCCTCCCCACTCTACTCTCCCTCCCTCCTGAACCATCCCTTGTCCCAGTGCCCAGAGGCAGAGACAGTGGTGTTTATGATGGAATGTTTGCTGAATTCCATACGCTTTATTTTATTGCAGCTGTTAAACCAGATAACAATCGCCAACAGGTTGAGCTGCCCTGTGACTTTCCATGCTCCTGCTCTGTGATGATAAAACTTGCCAGGGAAAGATACTGAAGCCTCTTTGCTATGTCTGTGAAACCTCCCTTGAAGGTGGTTAGTCTCTACTCTCAGTTGTTTCAGTGATACATATTTTCAAAGGAAGGGGTAGGCTCTGTTTTGACGGGTCTTGCCCACTCCGATTCTGGCTGGATTAGGCTACACCTTTGTTTTTCTGTTGTTTTGCTTTTTTAAGTCAGAAAATTCTCCATGGAACTTAGACTACACAGTTTCTGGTAATCTAATCAAAGGCTGAGAAAAGATGAAAGTAGCCAAATGCCACATGGTACTTTAAGATGTTCTCAGTTAAAGGAAGCAAATTATGCTAGAGAATTGGTTGGCTGGAAGAGTCCTTTGCTTCTGGTAGAATGTACTTATTCCATGTTAGGCACTTTTCTGGAGACTGGGACACTGAAGGATCCAGGCAGACAAAAGCCCTGCCTTACATTCTAGAAGAGTTCGTGTCAAAGTGAAACACACTTTAGAAATGTGCTAGGAGGTAGGACTTCTAACTTTACTTCCTTTAAGTATGTTTCCCCCAGTGAGTTAAACAGCTGTTCTTGCCCCATTCAAGAAGTATATCGAAGTAGTTAAAGGCCGTGCTTTGCAGATGGGCAGACCTGGGTTCAAATTCTAGCACTAACACTCTTCAGTTGTGTGACTTAGGCAACTTATTTAACTGCTCTGGTGTACATTTTCTCACCTATCAATTGGGGATTAAGTCACTCCAATAACAGTGTTATTGTAAGGCACTAATGGGACAACATATGTAAGAGCTCAGCCTATTACCTAACATATGGTAGACATACAGTAGATGATAATTTTTATTGTTTCACTATTTGACAGACCTAATTTGTCTAATGATTTGAAATGAGCGCCTGAGTTGTAAAGCATTGTCCCTTTAGAATAATGGAGTCAGCGAATTGGAGGACTAGGAGTTTAACTTTTTTAAAGATAGGGGTCAGCCAGGCATGGTGGCACACACTGTAATCTCAACACTTTGGGAGGCTGAGACGGGAGGATTGCTTAAGCCCAGGATTTCAAGATTCAACCTGAGCAACATAGCAAGACCTCATCTCTACAAAACAAAAAAAGTAACCAAGCAAAGTGGCATGCACCTGTAGTCCTAGCTAATTAGGAGGATGAGGCAGGAGGATCAATTGAGCCCAGGATTTCAAGAACATCCTGTGCAACAGAGCGAGACTTCATCCTACAAAACAAAAAAAGTAACCAAGCATAGTGGCATGCATCTGTAGTCCTAGTTACTCAGGAGGTTGAGGCAGGAAGATCGCTTGAGCCTAGGAATTTGAGACTGCAGTGAGCTATGCACTCCAGCCTGAGTAACAGAGCCAGACCCCGTTTCTTAAAAAAAAAATTTTTAAAGGTAAGGTGAAACCTGGAACTTGAGGAGTTACATTCACTCATCAGGTAATGACTAAGCTTCCCATATGGGCTACAGCTTCAGTCAGGGATGGCACAAATGGGAGGAGTGGTGATCATGAAGACATGGCTCTCCGCACCTGCGGCAGCTACTGTCATCCATTTCAGTTTCTCCCCACTGACCTTGAGATTTTTCCAGAATTTTCTCCCATGCAGTTCCATCAACTGGTCTTACATAAAGCACTGATCTACTACATCTGGCTCACATAATTCCAGTGGTAAGAAATCTGCTGATTCTTTATTATTTTTTAAGTAATAAGATATTTTAAAGTACTGTTTCAGGGTCCTGGAATCTAAAAAATGTGACAATTTCATGGAATGGTATGAGTAAAGGATAAATTAAATTACTTGTTGCTTATCAGTGGACATTTGTGTTGATACAATTAACCTTGCAGGAATAACCACTTCTGTATATCTCTTATGATATTTTTACCTATAGAGTGGGCCCAAAGCCTCCCACTGACTCTCTTTTAACCTAGTATTCAGAGAAATATGTTACTTATAAAGGATTATCATTTATTGGTTTTATGCATGACTTTATCTGAGCTTGGCTGGCATGTTTTGTAATAGCTTTGCTGCTACTTTTTTTGTTTTGTTTTTGTTTTTAAATTAAACCAGGGAGGCCAATGATTTCTCAAAATACAAGGAATTTAGACTTGTTTAAGCCTGTAAACAATTACCATGTCGAAGTAACTGGAAGAGTCTTTGCCAGGGTGCTGTATGAACAGAATGCTGTAAATTTTTCTGACTCAGAAGATCACGTACTCATGGAACCTGAGAAACTCAGACTCCACTTTAACCTTCTTGCCTGTGAAAGTTTGATCAGATTCAAGAACAAGCATACCAGTTGGGCCTGGCTGCTTCTTCCTTGCTCAAGAATCTTTCATTTTTCTTCGTCTTTGTAGTTTAAAGTGCAAGCTTGGTACATGCTATGGTTTGCATGTTTCTATCCTCTCCAAAAATTCAGGTGTTAGAAACTGAATCCCAAGTACAACAGTGTGGGGGTAGGGCCTTTGGGGCAGGTGCTTGCATCATGAGGCTCCATCTTAACAAGCGGATTAATGCTATTATGAAAGGGCTTGTGAGAGTGGATTCACTTTCTTCTGCTCTTCTGCCATGTGAAGGCACAGTGTTAATCCCTCTTGCCTTTCTGCCTTCTGCAGTGTAAAGAGCACTAAGAAAGCCCTCATCAGAAGTCTGCACCTTGATCTTGGACATCCCAGCCCTAGAACTGTTTTTTATAAATCACTGTTTTTATAAATCACTGGTGTTTGGCATATTGTTATAGCAGCACACAGGCACACATACATTGCAACAGCATGCCAAGGTCCGTCAGAATCGGCCCTCTATTCACCTTCTTGACCTCCTGTATGATCCTTTTGTTCCTGCTTGAAGTTCACATGTCTCAACTGCTCCTGGCCCAGAACTTACCATGCTCTTTACATTTTGGTACTCTCCTACCACGTCCCTCGGCCTGAAATGCCCTTCTTCCTCAAGTACAGTAAATTTCTATTCACCCTTCAAATGAAATATCTCCTCTAGAAGCCTTCCCTGATCATTCCTGGGCACAGTTAGTTGTTCCCTTCCTGGTGACCCCATAGGACCTGCAGTGATTCCTCCTAGGAAGACCCTTCACATGGTGCCAGAGAAAGTAGTCAATATGCTTAAGACAGGAGACTGCCAACTCGTATTAATGCACTAATGTCATTTAGCTAGCATAGATGCAGACACTTTGCAGACACCAAAGTATCTATTATATCCAAGTTAGGATGACCAAGTAAATGGATCCTCCATCAGAATAATATTGTTATAATTATACAAATGCTACAAATAATCTTCCCTAATTTTATTGAATAAATTCCTAATGGTATTTTCTTATTCTTATTACTTTGTAAAAATAATAACAAGATACTCTTTTTTTTTTTTTGAGTTGGAGTCTCACTCTGTCACCCAGACTGGAGTGCAGTGGCCGCTCCCGGCTGCTCCCGGCCACCACAGCCTCAACCTGCTGGGCTCCGGTGCAGGATTACAGGCTGAGCCACCGAGCCCAGCTAAGATATTCTTTTTTTAAAAATTCCATTTAAAGGAGTAGAGGTCAAAAGAGAGGTAGGAGCGTGGTGGAGTTGCACAAGTAACTGCCTTAGCCTTCCAGAGAAGCTGTGGCAAACAGTGAAACCCCTAAGTCAGATATTAGATTTATGTTAGATATTGACTTTAGATAACTTCTTGAGAAATCATCTGTGGCAAGAACTATTGGTTGCCTCCAACTGTTATTCTTCCTTAGCTCATAGAATCCTAATTTTCAGAAAGAGGGGTTGGCAATGTGCCCAACCCAGCAGATTAATCCTGGTTTATCTAAGTTAATTATGGCAACCACTGTGTGTCAGTGATCTCTGAGCAGGGAAGGGGTTTTGAGCAGCAATTTTCTCTGCATGATAAGAAAGGAGAGTGCTCAAACTTTAGATGTCATGTGAGGATCCCTTGCTTAGAGCTCCTATGGTGGCTTTGTGATCAAGGTAGGGAATAACCCCTATGGTTAGTGAAGCAGGAAGATAGAACCTGGGTCTTTGATGTCATAATGGAGCCAGTGAGCCATGCCTGGGGCTACCCACTCTGGGACTCCTTGTTAGTAAACAAAAAAATGCCCTTATGTTTTAGGCTGCTGAGAGATGAGTTTTCTGTTGCTTGCAACAAGATGCCTTCTAACTGAATCAGTGACTAAAGTCCTTTGGGGATTGCTATGGTTTGAATGTATCCCCCAAATTTTACATGTTGAAATGTTAATCCCCAAATTCATGTGTTGATGATATTTAGAGGTGGAACCTTTGGGAGATAATTAGAATTAAATAAGGTCTTCAGGCTGGAACCTCCATGCTGTGATTGGTTTCTTCATAAGAAGAGGAAGAGAAACCTGAGCTGATATACTCTTGCCCTGCAGATGCTGGCACCTTGATGGCAGACCGCTTTATAAATTACCCAATATCTGTGGTCTTCTGTTACAGATGCAAAAAATGGGCTGAGACAAGGGGCCAGGGGCAGGTGGCAGATTCTCTGAAAATATTGGTGGTCTAAGATGTCGACATCAATGTGATGAGTCCTGAAAGAAAGGAAATTTGCCTAGAGACTCTTAAGAGGGACATAGGCTTGGTAAAAGGAATCTGAGTGGTGAGACAGGATATGTGGCTTTTGGGAATTGGGGTATTTTAAGAAGTATGTGACTCAGTAGGAATCTTGACAGTTGCTTGAAGATTGAAAAGGGTTCAGGGTAAGAGTTCTTTTGGACTTCCAATGATCCCAAATTTGCAGTCCTTAAATCATACCTGTGAATCTTATAAGACATGTGTGAGTGAAGAGAACAGCCTTCTTGCCGAGGAAGGGTGGGGGGCAGCTGATTGTGGCAGGGACAGAGGGAGGAATGTTGCCCAGGATGTGTGAGCTTTCCAGAGGAAGCAAGTGAAGAACTGAAGGCACAGTACAATGCATTAAAATTATTGCAAACTCAAGTTGGCAGCAAGAGTTATCAAGAACTGTGTGGTCTCCAAGGGGAATATGAGAATAATGTTGTACAAATGAGAATTTGTATAATATGTGTAAAGAGAGAGAGAGAGAGAGAGAGAGAGAGAGAGAGAGAGAGTGTGTGTGTGTGTGTGTGTGTGAGTGTAGGTAAGAACTGGGAATGCCAACTAAGCTGTATCACTGTAATTCGAACTGGAGACCTCTCTTGGTTTGGGGATTTATATATTTGGAGGTCTTCACTTGGACAGGGTGAAAGGTCCTGAGGGATTGTGGTGATGTCCTGAATAGTCTACTCAGCTCAGTTAACACCTTTCTCACCAACCTCCCCCATCTGACCTATACTGAGATGTGGGTGTTACAGCTTCCTCATTCCTCATCCCTTAACTTACACTCAGCCCCTGTATTTGTGTGTTCATGTGCTGTCTTTGCAAAGTGATGCCAGTCCTTCAATGCACTAGCTTTGAACACATAATCTCTAACACAGTGTGCTGAGCACCTACTCAGCAGTGAATCAATGCTGACAGAATGAATGAAACCCAAAGCAAATTTAACACTCATTGCAAGAATAAGTAGAAGTAAGGAAGGTTGACTTTTCAATACTTTATATCATTGCTCTCTTGGTTAAGAATGTGAGTAAAATTGCTCCTGAATGTCTCTCTCCAGTTGACATTTGCATTATTGGATTGTGAAGCAAGCTTTTACTTCCCTTTAGGATACGTCTCCAGGGAGAGTCGCCCGAATCAATTTCCGCCACTCAGGTTTCTGTTGGAAAGCATCACATTTCCGAAATCTGTCACTCAATCATCATATCAGCTAAGGGTTAAATAGTACATAGAAAGTAAAACAAAACAAAATAAAGAAAGCCACATCACACTTGTTGCAGATGTCTAAAAGTTGTGTTTGTATTATTGGGAGATTTGCACACATTTAAAAATCTCTGTTAGCAAGGGGGTCCCCTTGATCTCCTGCCCTGACTAAATGTAACTTGGTGCCGACTTTCTGCTTGCTATTAAGAAGGGAGAGTAATCCTCTGGAAGGATGATGAGGCTCTCAAAGAAGTTTTTTCTTTTCTTTGGCTAAAACAAAGTTCCCCAGATTCCTCTTTCCAATCATGGCCTGAAGATGCTGAAAGGGAATGTTCCAAGGTCTGTTAAAGACACCCACATGGATGTACCCCTGCTTGTCTGTTGATGCAAAAAAGACGTGGACTAAAATGCCCGCTTCCTTGATTTCACACAAGATAAGGTTTCTCCCACAAGCCCTGAATTGATTTTTTCTACCAAGGGATCAGGCAAACACGCCTCATGTTTTACAACTACTTCTTGGCAAAACGTACGGGACCAACTGCAGTGGACACATGCCAACAGGGGGAGAAACCTGAGGATGCAGTTCTGGGCAGCAGCTCTCAGGAACTCTAGCCAGATGCAGTTACAAGAAGGTAACTGGCAGCCCTGTGCAGTCACTCAACAGTGCATGTGCAAAGGGGAAAAACTATTTTCAATGTGTGTGTAATCTCACATTAAAAAATTGAAGAGATATCACTTTCTTCTCACCCTCTCCCAAACCAATAATTTGTCATTAAGTCAGTATGAGGCAAAAGTAAGGTGATCACAGGGAAGAACTAGTGATGGACCATCTGGGCAAAGAGACTACCGAATTTCTATTCACCAGACTCTCAAGACAGGGAAAGTGGCTGGCAAGGGAGCCAGAATTTGTTGACCACAATCTCTGAGCTAGAGCTGCAATTGTATCTTCTGCATCTTTGTGTGCAAAGTATCTAGTGTAGAATTATCCAGAACAGATACTCAGCAATTGTTTGTTGGAAGAATCATTATTGTGTTTACTTCCAACTCCCTCACAAATATCTACAGTGCAGTTAAGCTTTTTTTTATATCAATATATTTTTATTTTGATATTGTGGGGTACAGTTAAGGGCTAGGTATACAAATATGCTTTGTTCAGGCACCCTTGTTGATAAGGGGTGTTTCCCCGTCCCCAGACAGATGTTGACTACCGTTAATCCCACCTCCCTTCCTCCCCCATAGTTTCCCACCACTGTCAGTCATATTCTTATAGTATTAGGATGGATGTTCAAGGTCCACTATATGAGTGAGAACATGTGATGCTCAGATCTTTGTCTCTGTGAGAGGTTACTCAGTATTATAGACTTTAGCTCCATCCAGGTTGCTGGGAAATTTATGATTTTGTTCTTTTTTATGGCTATGTAGTATTCCATCATGTATATTTACCATATTTTTTGAATTCAGTCCATTTTTAATGGACAGCATGGTTAATTCCTGGTTCTTGCTATTGTGAATAATGCTGCGATAAACATACGTGTGCAGGTATCTTTTTCATAGAGTGATTTGAGTTCTTCAGGGTATATTCCCAGTAAGGGGATGGCAGGGTCATATGGGAGGTCAATATTTAGAGCTTTTAGGAATCGCCACACTGTTTTCCACAGAGGTTGCACTAGTTTACACTCCCACCAACAGTGTAGAAGTGTTCCCTTTTCGCCACACCCTCTCCAGCAGCTGTTATTTTTTGAGTTGTTGATAATTGCCATTCTGACTGGAGTTGGGTGTTATCTCAGTGTGGTTTTGATTTGCATCTCCTTGATGATTAGTGAGGTTGAACATTTCTTCATGTGTCTGTTGGCTGCTTAGATGTCTTCTTTTGAGAGGTGTCTGTTCATGTCTTTTGCCCACTTTATAATGGGGTTGTTTGTTTTTTTCTTTTCAGCACGTTTGAGTTCCTTGTAGATCCAAGATGTTAAGCCTTTGTCGGACCTGGAGTTGGCAATACTTTTTCCCAGTCTGTAGTCTGTCTCCCTGCTCTCTTGATGGTTTCTTTGGCTTTGCAGAAGTTTGTAAGTTCAATGAGGTCCCACTTGTCTATCTTATCTCTTATGACCTGTGGGTTTTGGGTTTTGTTCAGGAATTGGATGCCAGTTCCAATTTTCATAAGAGTATGTCCTGCATTTTCTAAGGTTCTTATGGTTTGAGGCTTTAAATTTAGGTCTCTAATCCACTTAGAGTTAATTTTTGTGTATGGGGATAGATGGGGGTCTTGTTTGAGTCTTCTGCATCTGGTTAGCCAGTTTTCCCAGCACCATTTACTGAACAGGTTCTCCTCTCCCCAGTAGTAGGTGGTGGAAGCTTTGTCGAAGATGAGTTGGTTGAGAAATTGAGATTTTGCTTCTGGAATCTCAATTCTATTCCATTGGTCTATATGCCTGTTCCTGTACCAATACCAAGCTGTTTTGATTATTGTAGCTTTATAGTAAAGTTTGAAGTCTGGTAATGTGATACCACCTGCTTTGTTTTTTTTTTTTGTTTTTTTTTTTTGCTGAGGATTGTTCTGGCTATTCTTGGTTGTTTGTGTTTCCATATGAATTCCTGCATTGTTTTTTCTAGGTCTGAGAAGAATGTGGCTGGTAATTTGATGGGTATTGCATTAAATCTGTAGATTTCCAGGCCATTTAGAAAGATGGAACTCTCCCCAAATCATTTTATGAAGCTAACATCACATTGATACCCAAGCCAGGTAAAGACCCAACAACGAAAGAGAACTACAGGCCAATATCTTTGATGAACATAGAAGCTAAAATTCTCAACAAGATCCTAGTAAACCAGATTCAACAACACATCTCAAAAATCATCCATCATGACCAAGTAGGCTTCATCCCTGGGATGCAAGGCTGGTTCAACATTCGTAAAACCATAAATGTAATTAAATACATCAACAGATGTCAAAACAAAAACCACATGATTATATCATTAGATGCAGAAAAAGCTTTTGATAAAATCCAGCCCCCTTTCTTGATAAAAACCCTCAGACATCTAGACATACGGGGAACATACCTCAAAATAGTAAAAGCCATCTATGAGAAACCCACAGCCAGCATACTCCTAAATGGACAAAAATTGGAACCATTTCCCCTGAAAACTGGAACAAGACAAGGATGCCCACTCTCACCCCTCCTGTTCAATATAGTATTGGAAGTCCTGGCTAGAGCAATCAGGGAAGAGAAGGCAATCAGGGGTATTCAAATAGGAAAAGAGGAAGG
>NW_007256165.1:754536-794868 GCF_000164805.1 Carlito syrichta | reverse complement strand
AAAACCCAAGAGAATCTGTCAAAAACCTCCTTACACTGATAAAGGACTTTGGCAAAGTCTCAGGATATAAAATAAATGTGCAAAAGACAATCGCATTTCTTTACACCAATAATAAACAAACAGAAACCCAAATAAAAAGCACAATTCCATTCACAATAACCACACAAAAAATGAAATACCTTGGCATCTTCCTAACCAGAAATGTGAAAGACCTTTACAATGAAAACTACAAAACACTGCTCAAAGAAATCAAAGATGACACAAACAAGTTGAAAAATATCCCATGCTCATGGATTGGAAGAATCAACATTGTGAAGATGTCCATCCTACCTAAGGCAGTTAAGCTTTAACAGTCAATTAACAGCTTATATCTGATGAATAGGAGCTGATGGTCCAAGGAAGCCTATCTCTTTGCAGGGAAAGCTTTGGTTGGGCTACTGAGGCAGGTTGGATTCATGCGGAGGGTTGGGCCATGACCCAAGGGCAGCCAGAAGCACAGCAGGATGCTCCTCTAAACTTTTGAAGGCTGGGTACAGCAAATGTCTGAATTTCAGCCTCTTTACATATATATCCATCATTTTGGTAAGCCGATGTGTCTGACTTGAAACTCGCCAACAGGACAGAGCCAGCTGCCAGGAATAGAAGACCCAAGAGGGAAACCAAACAAAGCAGAAACACAAACCAGGAGTTTTGAAATTGTCAATCTACTGAGACACTCCCATGTTTGAACTTCTCCATGTATGAGAACATATCATCCTTGTTGCTTTCACTAAAGGTATTCTGGTTCTTGCAAACAAACACATTTCATCCGACTCTTTCAGGATCTGATTCCAGTTTTGGAAAACATGTCCGACAGCTTGCTTTTGCCTCCATTGGCTTGTGGTGGGCAATTGTAAGTTGTAAGGTGATTTTCCAATCAAATATCTTAGAAATACAATGTCAGCTTATGATATTTTGTCAAAACAACTTGAATAGAATAAGACAACTACTATAAAAAACAGAAAATAGCAAATGTTGGAAAGGATGTGAAGAAATTTGAATCCCTTGTGCTGTTGGTGGAAGTGTAAAATGGTGCAATTTCTATGACAAACAGCATGGTGGTACCTCAAACAATTAAACATGCAATTATCATATGATCCAACAATTTAACTTCTGAGTATATACACCCAAGAACTGAAAACAGGGTTGTTCTTTTTTTGTTTGTTTGTTTTGTTTGTTTTGAGTTGGAGTCTCACTCTGTCACCCAGACTGGAGTGCAGTGGCCGCTCCTGGCCACCGCAGCCTTGACCTGCTAGGCTCCGGTGATGCTTCCGCCTCAGCCTTCCAAGTAGCTAGAACTACAGGTGCGCGCTACCACACCCAGCTAATTTTTTTATTTATTGTAGAGATGAGGTCTCGCCAAGTTGTTCAGCGGGTCTCGAACCCGCGGGCTCAGGCAATCCACTTACCTCAGCCTCCCAAAGCACGGGATTACAGGCTGAGCCACTGAGCCCAGCTGAAAGCAGGGTTTTGAAAAACCATTTATCCATCCATGTTCACAGCAGCACGAATCATAATAGTCAAAGGGTAGAATTAATCCTAGTGACCACCAGCAAATGAATGGATAAGCAAAATGGGGGTAATACGTGCAATGAAATGTTACTCTGCCTTATAAAGGAGGGGAATTCTGGCACATGCTACAACATGGTTGAACCTTGAAGACTTAATGCTTAGTGAAATAAGCCAGACACAAAAGGGCAATGTATGAGTCTACTAATAAGAGCTACCTACAAGAATCAAATTCATAGATACAGAAGGGAAAATGAGGGTTGTTGGGAACTAGAGAGAATGGGGAATTCATGTTTAATGGGTATAGGGTTTCAGTTTTGCAGGGTGTGATACTTTCTGTACATAGGTCACACTGTAAGGTGAATATACTTAACATTACTGGACTGTAAACTTAAAAATGATCAAGATGGTAAACTTTATGCTATGTGTATTTTACCACAATTTTTAAATGAATTAATTAAAATGTTTAACATTTTTAAAGATTTTTAAAAGAAAAATGTCAAAAATAAAGGATGTACATAACAAGTTTCTGCATGATCATGAATAATAAACATCTATATCCATAAATACACATCTGTAAAAATATCTGTAAGACATGAATCTTCTTGAAAATGAAGCAGGATGTTCGTATGGTGTAAGATGGGGTAAGGACTTATAAACACTCATTTTCTGTCCAATATATGGGGCCAAGTTTAGGTAAGAGATCAGATCAGGAAGCACAGAGACCAAAGCCATGAGAACTGGCAGAATCACTCAGGAGAGAATCTAGGACAATGACCCTCAACCAGAAACATTTGACACTGCTGTGATTCATGATGGGGTAGTGAGAATGCCACCAACACCTGGTCGTAGAGGCCAAAGAGGATGCTAAATATCCCACAGTGCACAGGAAAGTCCCCACAACTGACACCCCACATGTCAGCAGTGCTGAGGTTGAGAATCCCAGTCCTAGGGTGGCACTATCAAGAGAATTTTCTGCAACCTAGGTGCCCTGTTCCAGGTACCTGCCCTGTGCCCAGGCTGCTGACATCCCTCAAATTCCCCTGTGCTCTGTGCTGCCTCCTCCCAGTGTATCCCTTTTTCTCTGAGGTGAAAATGAAGAGGAAGGCTTGTACAGTTCTGGAAGAGAAGGCAAAACATTTTGCTAACCTGTTGTGACAACACACACTCATGGGTAGTGCCGTGCATTCCAGTCAGTACCACCACAGGCTTCTGTGTAGTCAGGTGTACCTTTACAGTAGATAGCAGCTAGCCCCCTGTGAGCACTTGAGGTATGGGTGGTGCAATGAAGGAGCTGAGTGCTCAATTAATTTGAAAAGTCACCTGTGGCAGACAGCTGTCATGTTGGGCTTTGGAGGACTAGCACGAGAGAAGGAGACAGCTAAGGTGAGCAGGACACTCTCTCAAAGAAAGTCACTCTGATAATCCATTACACATAAGCAGATAACCATGGTTCCAGACAGTAACAAGTGTTTCTTCCCCATTTCCCTGCATTGCCCTCTGTGCCTGTCTCCAGAAGGCTCCAAACAGTTGTTGGTAAGTATGAGAAAAGGTTCCTCCTGTCTCTCTCCCTCCTCCTTTCCACAACCCGCTCTCTCTCCCTCCCTTATTCCAGGTAATCAGTCATGTGCCAGACATCTTGTTAGAGATGCTGGGAGGAGTAAGTCATGGCCATCACCCATGACTCAGAGCAATTTGCTCCTGGCTGTGGGAAGGAAACCAAAGCACATCTGTAAGCTGCAGCAAGTGGGAAAGACCTTGACAAGATGGCGTTTGCAGGTCACTGTTGCTCTAACTTCCTCCAGACATAATTTAGGTGGCTGATAACTAGGGTTTTGCTTGTAGTTGGAAGAAGAAAGAAAAGAAGGGAGGGAGGAGAAGTTCTGTAAACAATGGCCCAGGAGAGACAGAGAGGGCGGGCAGGGGAATGGAGGCCTGGATTTGAGTCTAGTGCCCTAAAAAATTCCAGGCACCAGGTCTGATCTCTACAGAGGAAGGAAGTGTGGACAGAAAGGGAAGGTGTTGCTTAGCGACAGGCTGTGCAAGCCTAGAGACATAAGCAGTGCCATGTCTAGGCCCAACTGACAATGTGGGACACTCAGCAGCAGTGAAGGGGCTCGGCCCTGAGCCTGTGTGCCCTTTCCTCGCCCCATTCACCCATACCCATTCTGTCTCAAACCCCTGGGGAGACATGCGAGGCAGTCTGTGGGTAGTGGATCCCACCTAGGAACTGAGATGGGTTCAGGGGCTGGCTTTGTTCTGGAGCCCATGTAGGGAATGGGGGTGGGGCAGAGAGACACTGGGCTCTCTAACCTGGTAGGAGGAATGGATGCCAGACAAATGTGGTGTGAGTGGACTTCATTTCTACCATGGGCTCCTGAGGTTCGAGGACATTACATTAGATTAGACTCTTCCATGGAGATTACATATTGACTTCAGGAAAACAAGACCACATCTTTTTGCGACCTGTGTAGCCCTTTAGGTGCTATGTAGATTCCAAGGAATTGCCAGGAGCTGAATCCTGTTACCTGCAGAAGATCTGAGTAAAGTGAGGGTGCTGCCTGAAGGTGATTCAGAAATCATCTACATTGGGTTAAGAGAACATTGGGACTCACGATGCAAGAGAATCACTTCCTAGTCTTATTTTGCCTAAGATGCTGAGTTAGCATTTCCTGCACACACACTGCTTATCTTAATACAGTGTGGGTGAGCTGCAGATAAGTAATGCAGGAAGAGGAACCGGTGAGACTTTAGTAAAAAATCTGTAAAGAAAAAAGTTTATTTGGCTTGAGGTTGGGAAGAGCATGGCACCAGTATCTGATGACAGTCATTCCCTGGTGGAAAGGTCGAAGGCAAAAGCAAGTGCACTAGATAAAGAAAAGATGGGGGCTAAACTTCTCAGGAGCCCATTCTCACAATAACTAACTCATTCCTGTGATACCAGGATTAATCCATTCATGAGGGTGGCACCCGAATGACCTTATCACCTCTTAGATGTCCTGTCTCCCAATATCATTGCATTACTAAGTTTTCAACACATGAACATTGGAGGATGCACATTCAAATGATAACATTCTACCTCTGGCCCCAGAATTCATGTCTTTCTCACAATGCAAAATATATTAATTTCATTCCAAAAATCCCAAAAGTCTTAACTCATTCTAGTACTAACTCAAGAGTCCAAAGTCCAAAATCTCATCTAAATCAGACAGAGGTGAAACTTAAGGCATAATTAATCTTAAAGCAAATTTCTCCAGTTGTGATGTTGTGAATTCAAAACAAGTTATCTCTTCCAAAATACAATGACAAAACAGGCATAGAATAGACATTCTCATTCCAAAAGGGAAAAGAAGGCAAGAAGATAGGACAACTGGTCTCAAGTAAGTCCAAAACCTTACAGAGAAAATAATATGAAGTCTTAAAGCTAAGCTGGGTATGGCAGTGTGTGCCTGTAGTCCCACCTTCTGAGGAAGCTGAAGTGGGAGGATTGTTTGAGGCCAGGAGTTTGGGACTATAGTGCACTGTGATTATGCATATGAACAGCCACTGCACTACTCCAGCCTGGGCAACAGAGTGACACCCTGTCTCTAAAAGAAGTCTTTAAGCTAAAGAATAATCTCCTTTGACTCCATGTCCCACATTCTGGGTCTCCAATAACCCCATCTTTATGACTTTTTGCTAGAATCAGCCCACCCTTCAGCTCTCCCAAGCTGGAGTTACACATTGGTAGCCCTTGTGTTGGCCTCACTTCCAGGCACTGTTCTAGTGGGAAATCACCGTAGCAACTTGGACCCCATATTTCCACATAGAATTGCTCTAATTGGGACCCCCGTGGTGGTTCCACCCCTGCAGAATGTTTCTGCTGAGCTTCCAGGTGGTCCATGGCATCCTTTGAAATCCAGGTGGAGGTAATGGTAAAAACTAACCACAGAGCAGTGAATGCTTTTCTGCTTAGATAGTTCTTCTGACAGACATCCTAGTTCAGTTCTCTTAAGTTCTCTATTCCATAAGGTCCTAAGACACAAATGCAGCTCAGCTGAGGTCTTTGCAACTGTATAACAAGGATGGCCTTTACTTCGGTTTTTAATAACTTGTTCCTCACTTCCATCTGAGACTTCATCAGCTCATGTTTCTACCAACACTCTGGTCCATTTCCTGCTACTATAACAGAATACCACAGGTTGGGAAATTTATAAAGAAAAGAAGTTTATTTGGCTCACAGTCCTGGAGATTGGGAAGTTCAAGAGTGTGATGGGTGTATCTCATCAGAATCATTCCATGGCAGAAGGGCAGGAGGTAAAAGCAAGTGTACTAGACAAAGAGAGGAAGGGGACTCACTTTGGCCTTTATTCTTTCCAGAATAATCTACTATTGGAAAATAAAGGAGGAATTTATTCTATTGCTACCCGTATTTTTCAGGGTGGGAACCTGGGATACAATGTAATTTTATACCAATCCCAATCTAAATCTCTTCCTCAGGCAGTGTTTTTTTTTCCCCAAGAAAAGCTGAAAACTAGGACTATCAGTAGCTTACATGATGAGAAAGTCAGCTGCTGGAATTTCAGTATCTCTTAGGCTAAGACTTGACTGTGTGTAACAAAAAACTTCTACTAAGTAACAATAGCATAAGCAGGATAGAAATGAATTTCTCTAACAGGCAAAAAAAAGTCCCAGTTACTAGTCAAAAGTAAATCCATGGTATGGTCAGGGATTTACAGTTGTATCATTTTCCTTTGTCTTCTTCCGCCTGTGACTTCTGGTCACAAGCTTTCCTTATCGTCCAAAATAGCTTTCAGAGCACCAGTCATCACATTTATGTCCCAGATTGGCAGAAGAGAAGTGAGAGAGAGAAAAAAATATTCCCTTAGCTAAATCAGCTCTCTCAAAGCAATTTTTTTCCTCACCTAGCTACAAGAAAGTCTAGAAAACGGAATCTTTTAGCTGGGCATGTTGCCATCCTGAATAAAATTTGTGTTCTGATACCAAGAAGAAAAGGAAGGTTCTTCCATGACACCATGCCTCACTTAATGCTGCTTATGATTTTTGATGCATCTTAGTACTTCCACTGTACCTAGTACACCACCTGGCCAAAAATGGGGCTTGTTTGTGTTTGTCAAATGTTAATAAAAAATTCTCTCTCAAACAGCTACCCCCAGCTGTTCAGGTCACTGAAGACTCATTTTGTAAAATGCTAGTGCTGGGGGTGTACATCTCCCCCACCCCCATTGTGGTGGACTCTAAAAGTGATAGTACATACCTGAGCCCACCCCAGAGCTGTTTGTGTGATCAGATCTTATTTTTTCCTTTTCTTAATTTTTAAATGTTATTTTAGTCCTTTTCTATTTATAGACCTAGTATATAAAAATTCATTGCAAACAAGTTTTGAGCACTACAGGACAAGTCACGTGGGAAATGACAGTCTTGATGACTAAGTCTCCTAGGCATACCACTCATTACTACAAGCATAGTGTATATTTTTATTTTTGGAGATAAAAAAGTATAGAATCATAACGTGGGGCCACAGTTGCCTTTTCATGTAGTGACATGCTGAAAAGTTTTCAATATCTCTCTACATAGATGTTTCTTATTTTATTCTATTATTTTCCATTTTTTCATTATTAAAATGTTTATGAATGTAATACATACACTATTTAAAAATAACACCAGTTTATATTTCATTCCCACTCATTCTTACTTTCGAAGTCTGCTCAGAAACAATATGTTTGAACTCCATTATAACTTTATTTTAATTGCCTTCATGTTATTCAATAACATGTCTTTTCTTCTATTTGTTAGTTCACCAATATTAAACATACTCTATCAATGTTGTGTTATGGTAGATGGTTATTTAACTCTCTTGTATCTATTTGTTTAAGGATCCCTAAATAGATCTCCATGTTTTAAAATTAACAATCAATATTTATGATCTAGTGCCTACATAGTCCACTGTTGAGTGGAGTATTATATTCAGGTTGTATTCTCTTTTTTGTACAACTTTGATTTTCTTAGAGTGTTTTTCACTTGTGTTGTTTTCTTTGAGACTATTCTCAAAATGTGCAAATAGCTCCATCAGATCCAACAGATATCTATTACTAATTTTTATACAAATGTTCCATTTGATCAGATAGTTCATCCTTTCACTCATTTGTTTGCTTATTGTTTCATTCAAAAAACATTCTAGATGCTTTAATGTCTCCCTGTTTTGCACATCTTGCCTTCTAGTAATTCCTTTGAGGTATGCACACCTGGAGGACACTAGCCCCATAGAAAGGTCACAGGCTCTGTTGGCCACATTCCTTGAATGGCCTCCAACAGGTAAAGAGGCCAGGCTTGGGCAGGGAATGGGGTAGGCACTAGTCTCTGCATGTAAGACTGCCCTGTAGGAAGACCTCATGCACTGTTGGTGAACTTCTGCCAGTTCACTGTTGGTGAAACCTGCCATGATGCCAGGGAAGCATCATCTGCCTGGTGGCTGTTCAGAGCAGAGATGTTTTCTCTTTGATCTCTCCATTGTCCTAGATACTTGATCTGGGCTGGCCTCTTAGTTGCAAGATCTGTGCAGTTACACAGGGTCCCCTGTACAGAAGAGTACTGTGCTTGGTTTAATGCTCTTTTGTTGCTGTCCCAAAATCTTCATAATTCATGTCTGAGTTTGTGTTTTGTAAATCTGACTGGACAACAAGGCAGCACCTGAGCAGTATGCATGCCCCTGTTCCTTGCTACCCCATTAGCATATGGCATTCCCCGAGGCCCCAAGAGCACAGAATTTCTGGAGACCCATGACATGGGGGAGTCCAGGAGACTCGGAGTGAGCACAAGGTAGAAGCCTGTCACATCTATGACTCAGTAAATCAGGGCACTGACAGCCCCGAAATGCCAGACCTTCCCCTTGAAGTAAGACTTGCTTGGGATGCAGAAAGAAGGTTGGCGGTGTTCTAAGAAACACAAACAACTGAGGAACTCTGCTGTCTCCTCTCTTGTTTTTGCCACTTCCCCTGACTAGCCAATCACTTTGTGGAAAAGGATGACACAGAAGGAAAGGGAAAGACAGGGCAACAGTAGTTGCTTTTCCTTTCAGCATTCCCTTTCCCATTGGTACACTAAAGGCAGAGGGTTTTGGTAGAGAGTGCCCATGTCAGGAAGTGAAGCAGTAGCTGTGAGCGCAATGTTCCCACTGTTCTGGTAAGAATGGAACACACAAACATGCGCGCGCGCGCACACACACAGATTAACTACAAAACAAGGAGTGTGTCCTTTCGGCGATTCCTCATGCAAGTTAAATGCTTCTATATTTGTGTTTAAAAATGAACAGAAAAATTCAGGTTAATAATTTAAAATCTTAATTTGCTTAGAACAACCTTAAGGAGCAAAGAAAAAACACCATGTTAGATCAACAGAGAGACCACAGAAGAAAGGAAGAAATTTTATATTTTAGTGCTTTTAATGGCACTTTTAAAAATTGCTTTTTGAACAAGGGACCCCACATTTTAACTTTGCATTAGGCTCCAGAAATAAGATTGCTTGTCCAAGTCTTTCTTTTGATTCGATCAGCAGTACTTGTTGGGGCTCACACATTTATCTGGGTGCTGAGGCAATAAAGCAGAAAGAAAGTTTAGATCAGAATCCCTGTCTTTGAGGAAGTAGTAAAATGACTGGAGAAGCTGGATGTATACTCAGATTGGGTAAATGCAAGGCCGTATAAAATTTAAGGTAAATTAACTGAGTGTGCCCATCAGTAACAAAATAGGGAAGAGAAAAACGTATTTCTTGCTTAAAAAACAATCACCATAAAAGAAAAACTATTACAAGATAGGTCTTATGGGAGGAGAAGTAGACATGTGCTCTAATCCTACTGTGCTCATATTTTCTGAACCCCAAGTAAATACACTGGGGGTGATACATCAATCCAGCAAAGGGACAGAGTGTTTAAATGTGTGGTCATTTTCTGAATACAGAGGCTTTGTTTTCTTTAGCTTATTCCCTTCTCCACAGCATATTTTAGATTTAAAACCTGGTACTTTCTACTTTCAACACCTACCTGTGTGCCCCAAAGCCCACAGGGCTTCTCAAAAGTCATGGGTCTGTCTAGCACCTGAGTCACTGCTGGCACACCATGAGCAGAGCAGCCAGCTGGTCCCTTTGCCTGGCTGGAAAAGGGGACAGCTTTTGGGCAAGAAAAGACCATCCATCCAGAACATGTAGAATTTTTAGTAAATATCCCTTGGCTCCTGTGAGCCCTGGGCTTTCTAACAGTACTAATTAAACCACTGTTTTGTCTCCTTCGCTATTAAAATGCTTCGGCAACAGCTCCTGGAGCGGGGTGGGGGGGGGGGGAGGAGGAGGATAGTACAGAAAAGAGTGACCATGTACTCCCTCAGTCAGTAGGCACCTGTATGAGGAAGCTGAGCCCAAGAGACCCATGTACACACAGAGTCGGATAGATTTCTTTTCTCAAGTGTAGCAGATCACAGAGACATAGTCAAGGGCTTTTTGCGAAAACAAAAAACAAGGAAAATCTTTGGTGCCATTTTATGGAGAGGTGACTCCTACTGCTTCTACCATTTTAATCCTGCTTGCATTTGGGGTGAGAGGTCTCAAACTGTTAACTACAGAGACAAAGACATGTGACTGGTATATTATCTGCTACCAAGAAGGGTTGGACCCAAGGTGCCTGCAAATATCCATACCCTATCTGCAACACCTTCCTTTCTAGCTCAAAAAAGTATATGCAAATACATGTGACTGGAAGCCATGTTACTATCGGAATTACCCTGGAAGCTGTTTAATTTATTATTTTTTAAAATAGCCCCTTGGAATAGTAATGGTTACTATTATTATTTACTATCATTACTAGCAAACTGTCCAAACCCTGTGGAACACACTGGGGTCACAGCCCCAGGGGAGGACTATGGGTGCAATTCTTACTTAGGGCCCTTTGTTCTCCATTGGAACCAAAAGAAATGAGATTTTCACCTGTAGTAAACAGGAAATAGGGCCAGGACACAAACAATTTTTCTGAAAATATTTCCTTTAACAATAGTAGTAACACTCAAGTAAAGAGGTTGAATAAAATAGGAAACACACACACACACAAAAATCCTTTCTCACCACTCAGAGATATCATTATCATTTTACCCTGACCTTTATTATACAAATTTTAAACATACCAAAAGGTTGAAAAATAGCATAGCTCCCATTCTTCTATGGTTGTTACATTTTGCCTTAATGCCTCATCTTGCTTGACAATTTTCACTTTAGTTAGGATCTCTCATCCTTTTTTCTTGCACATGAATTTCTCACCCTCATCACTCCCTCTCAAATTGAAATCATAGAACCTACTGGGTTTTTTCCTGTTTTTCCTTTTTAGTCTTAGTTAAAATACACACAGCATGAACTTTACTATCTTAATCTTAAAGTGTATACCTCAGTAGTGTTAAGTACATTCTCATTGTGTAACTATCACTGTTATTCACCTCCAGAACTCATTTCATCTTGCAAAACTCAAACCTTATACCTAGTAAACAATAATTCTTCATCCTTCCCTCTCTCTAACCCCTGGGAACCCCCGTTCTACTTTTTATCTTCTGAGTTTGATTACTTTAGGAACCTCATATGAATCATACAGTATGTATTCCTCTGTGTTTGGCTTATTTCACTTTGCATAATGCCCTCCCCATTGATACGTATTGTTGCAGATTTCCTTCCTTTTAAAGGCTGAATGTGAGTCCACTGCATGCATACACTTCATTTTGTTTATCCAATCGTCTGTTGATGGACACTTACATTTTCCACCCTTTGACTGCTGTGAATAATGCTACTGTAAGTATGGTTGTACGCATATGTCTTCTAGACACTGTTTGTTTTTTTTTTTTGAGTTGGAGTCTCACTCTGTCACCCAGACTGGAGTGCAGTGGCCGCTCCCGGCCACCGCAGCCTCGACCTGCTGGCTCCGGCAATCCTTCCGCCTCAGCCTTCCAAGTAGCTGGAACTACAGGTGCGCGCTAACACGCCCGGCAAATTTTTTGATTTTATTGTAGAGATGAGGTCTCGCCAAGTTACCCAAGCGGGTATCGAACCTGCAGTTTCAGGCAATCCACTCACCTCGGCCTCCCAAAGCGCGGGATTACGGGCTGAGCCACCGAGCCCAGCCTAAACCCTGTTTTTAATTCTTTTGGGCATATGTTCGGAAATGGCATTACTGGATCATATGTAATTCCATGTTTCACTTTTTGAGGAATGCCACATTATTTTTTCACAGTGGCTATACCGTAATACATTGCCACCAACAATGCACAAGGGTTCTATTTTCTCATATCCTTGACAATACTTAATTTCTGGTTTATTGATAGTAGCCATCCTAATGGGTTTGACGTGGTATCTTATGGTGGCTTTGATTTGCATTTCTCTGCAAATCAAATTAAAACCATGTAGTATATTATGCAGCCATAAAGAAGGACAAACATATGAACTTCGCAGCGACTTGGATGGATTTAGAGTCTATCATACTCAGTGATCTATCACAGAAACAAAGTACCATATGTTCTCACTTATAAGCAGACATTGAACAATTATCATAATACTATAAGAAAGGGATTGGCAGTAGTGGGAAACTGCCTGGGCGGGGGGATTGACAGTTGAGGGAAATTGCCAGGGAAGGGAGGGACATGCCTCATCAGCAAGGGTACCTGCCTAATGAACATTTGTATACCTAACCCTGAATTGTACTCCACATCTTTAAAAGTAAAAAAATAAAAATAAATGAATAAATAAAACCACACTGAGATACCACCTAACTCCAGTAAGAATGGCCATCATTAATACATCAAAAAACAACAGATGCTGATAAGAGTGCAGAGAAAAGGGAATGTTTCTATACTGTTGGTGGGAGTGTAAACTAGTTCAACTGCTATGGAGAACAGTGTGGAGATTTTTAAAAGAAGTAGAAATTGACCTTCCATAAGACCCAGAAATACCCCTTCTGGGAATATACCAGGAGGAACTCAAGTCATTCTACAAAAAGGATACCTGTGCATGTATGTTTATTGTAGCACTATTCACAATAGCAAAAACATGAATTCCAACCCTGTTGCCCATTGAAAGTGGGCTGGATAAAGAAAATGTGGGACATATATATGATGGAGTATTACACAGCCATAAAGAAGGACAAAATTATCAACTTCACAGCAACTTAGATGGATTTAGAGTCCATCATATTCAGTGGTCTATCACAGAAATAAATGAATACCACATGTTCTCACTCATAAGTGGGTCCTGAACACTGACTATTTAACACAGTACTACAAGAGAGGGATCGGCAGTAGCAGGACACTTGTTGTGGGGGGCATATAACATCACTAAAGGAGATCCTAAACCAGGGAAAGTGAGGACCATGGGAGGCCCAAACTCCACCAGCACGTAGACCACTTATATTCCTAATCTTGGCATGTACCCCGCATCTTTAAAATGAAATACAAATAAACAAAAAAATAAAATATTAGATTGTTTTTCCTATCTGTGTTTTTAAAAATGTATTCTGGTTATGAGTAATTTGTCACATGTGTGTTTTAAATATATTCTCCCATTCTGTGACTTGCCTTTTCACTCTCCTGAGTGGTGTCTTTTGACAAGCATAAGTTAACTGTAATGCAGCCTAGATGATTTTTCCTGTATGTGCTCTGTTTAAGAAATATTTTCCAAGCCGGGCTTGGAGGCTCAGCCTGTAATCCTGCGCTTTGGGAGGCTGAGGTGAGTGGATTGCCTGAGCCCACAGGTTCGAGACATGCCTGGGCAACTTGGTGAGACCTCATTTCTACAGTAAATTTAAAAAATTAGCCAGGTATGGTAGTGCGCACCTGTTGTTCCAGCTATTTGGAAGGCTAAGGCGGAAGGATCACTGGAGCTCAGCAAGTCGAGGCTGCGGTGGCCAGGAGCGGCCACTGCACTCCAATCTGGGTGACAGAGTAAGATTCCAACGCAAAAATATATACACATATTTTCCTGTTCCAAGATCATGAAGATATTCTCCTATATTATCTTCCAGAAGCTCTATTGCTTTCCTTTTCACCATTTAAGCCTTTAGTCTATCTAGAATTTATTTGTGTGTGGTGTGAGGTGGCAGAAAGGTGTCGAGATTCACTGTTTCTCCATGTGTGCATTTAATTCACCCAGCTATCTTTCCCTATCTTTAGCTCTGCAGTGCCACCCTATCCGGATACAGTATATGTATACAGGTATATGTAACTTTCTCTGAACTCTCTATTCTCTTCCATTGGTCTATCTGTCTGTCCTATGTGGTGCTTCATTAACCTTAATACTGGAGCTTCATAATCAGCCTTGACACTGGTGCTATAAGCCTTCTGTCTTCATCCTCATGGTAAAAAGCAGTGGAGAGTATAGGGCTGAGCACAATGCACTTACTTTCCCCTGGGATCTACTCTCTTGATGCCTTCAAATAGCTATTTTCTAAAAGATTGTATCCAGCTATTACAGTTTTCTCAGCATTAACTCTCAGATCAGAGTCAGTCAGATCTGAGCAGCTCAGACATAGATGGAAGGGGAAGTTCAAACTTTAATTCTTTAAAAACATTTCTTATTGTGGTAAAATATATGTAACACAAAATTTACCATTTTAGTACATTTTGAAGTACAAATTTAGTAGTTTTAAGTACATTCATGATGTTATACAACCATCCACTGTCTAGTTTGGGAACGGTCTCATTACCTCAAATGGAAATACCCATAACCATGAATCAGTTACTTCCTCTCCCCTCTAGCCCAGTCCTTTATTTTCACTCCTAACATCCCACATTAGTAAATTGCTTCAAATTTCTAAAGTGTTTTATAGACATATTATTTAATTATTACAACAGTTCTGTAGGTTAGTTGTGGTCATCCCTACTTGCCAAAGGAGGAAAATGGGACCCAGAGAAATCTCACTGGTTTCACAGCAAGGGGCCACTTATTTGGGGTCTGAACTTGCCACCCAGTCATGAGCTGAAACTTCATCCATTTCTTGGCAGAGAGTCATTTTCTGTAATATTTAAAGAGGAAAGCTCTGGAACTATAGGCAAATTTACAAACAATAATAACAAAAATGCTGGCGCTCATATATGAGTGCCTTTAAGAAGTTGCTAAATATATATTTGAGTTGAAGTCTCACTCCATTGCCCAGGCTAGAATGCAGTGGCACACTCACAGTCACCCCAGCGTCGACCTGCTGGGTTCCAGAGATCCTTCCACCTCAGTCTTCCAAGTAGCCGGTACTACAGGTGTGCACTATTGCACCTGGCTAATTTTTTTAATTATTGTAGAGACGAGGTCTTGCTAAATTGCCCAGGCTGGTCTTGAACCCACGGGCTCAGGCAATCCACTCACCTCTGCCTCCGAAAGTGCTGGAATTACAGGCTGAGCCACTGAGCCCGGCCTACTAAATATATTAAATATAACCCCCAAAACAGAGAGAATGGACTAAACAATATTTGTTCTTCTAATCACATTTACTCCTTATAGTCTTTTTTTGAGATGTAGTATTAAGGGCTCTCATATTCAGATTATTGCCTGATTTGAAAGCATCCAGTTTTGCATTTTGGAACACCGTCTAAGGCAAAGATTCTTTCCAGAAGTGCCTGACATGACCATTATGCATGGTTTTAACTTCCCATCTTTCTCTAGGCTCATACTCCCATGGCATGCTATACTAATGCAAAATCTATGAATATCCAGTGGATAACGCTGCAGGTAATGGAAAAACATCTTGCTTAGCCAGCCCATTTAATTAACTGGTTTGTGAGAAGGATGACCTTTGCAAGCCTAGTGGTCCTCTCTACGACCCACCTGCAGACTCCCAAGCTCTGTAGAAGCTGTCTAATCCCAGCAACACACCTGTGAAATGAAGTTCTATGATCTTGCTTTCACATAGAGCAGTGAGCACTATCAGTCTTGCTCCCAGAATGAACTGGTAGTCTGCTGAGAGAGGGGAGTGCACCTCTACTTTGTCCACCCTCCTAACATTTTGGTTCCAGAAGAATCCAGAGCAGAGTTGTCAAATTAAAAGGCTTGGGATGCTAGTCAGATCTTGCCCAGGACTGCAATGCATAGGCCTACCTGAGTCTTCTGTCACCACCTCAGATCGTCTTTGTGACCCCCCAATTACAAGAGGCTAAATTATCCTCTCCTAAGAAGGACTGAGGGTCATTGGTTCTGATGGAGCAAATGTATAGTGGAATGGGCGCACGGGGACTATGAGCATGGCTGGGGATGCACTGGAGTGAGACTTACAAGAATTAGACCAGGAGCATTCTCCTCACTCTACACATCTTGATGGTTCATGGATGACGGGAGAAGTTTAGTCTTAGCCCTTAATCTCACAATGACAGTGCTTCCCACTTCACCCCCCAAAAAGAGTGGGTAAAACTGATTCCTGGGACACTTGGGAAATCATTTCAAGTGGTCTGCTTGGTGCTAGTCCAGGACAGAATGAGAGCAAGTAGCATCAATGATGGCAAATAGTGAACAGTAACATTGATGACCTTATGTTTGCCAAAATATACAACCAGTGTCTCCTTTGCTTGACTCTCCTGTCCTGTGAAGGGGGAGGCATCATTCTAATTTTACTGGGGTGAAGATGAAGGATGTGATAGGGGCTTAGCTGAGACACAGGCCAGGTCCTCAGAGGGTATGCCTGGGGTTTCTTAGAGTCATGCTGATGTGTGTCCTGTCCCCTTACCTTCTCCTCAGGCAGGTTCCTCCTTCCATCCTGACAACCTCTGATCTGCCTATCTCTGCTAAGATGCAACCAATAATTAACATGTTACACAAAACCACACGGGAAGACGGAAAATTCCATGCAGCTGAAAAAGAGCCACTGTATCTCCTTTCCTACCAGGGAAAGTGAATAATTGAGCACCTGGCCTACCTCTTTGAAACTCCTGCTCTGTGTCACGGAACGTGTGGCTGCCAAGAGTACTTCTCAGATGTCGAAAGTTCTAATGCAATGAAAAGAATATTCTTTATTCTGGGGCCATCTCCAGCACTTAGCACACTGCAGGCTGTGTTGGAGAGGGTGATCAGCTGAGGGACAACCATGCCCTTGACCCCTCACTGCCCTGCGTGCAGCTTACTGGAGGTGGGAGAATTCTTTACCCAGGGCAGCCAGTCTATGGAAGAGGCCTATGTGAGAACCCAATAGAGAACAGCCAAACCAGCTTGGTACCCAGAAAGCTGAATCCAGAACTAGAAACCAAAACTACTGGGAATCATAAAGGAGGGTGCAAGAGAAGGGGAGAGGGTAACAAGCAATCAAGGAGCAGCAGAGCCCACTCCTCCTAGGTTCTCCCAGGTTGCTCTCTTGGCTGGCATGGGAGGCAACACAGATTTTAGCCAAGGCGGGGGCAGTTGGAAGAAGCTACTGGTCAGGAATGTAGGAGATACGTTACCCATAATTGGAATCTCCTTCAAAGAAAGAACTGTTCAAACAGAGCTCAGTGAGAAATGCCAACAGTAGTAATCACCAACATTAAGCTCCCACAATGGACCAGACATTGGACTACCCCTTTTCAGGCACTACCCATATATAAATGAAGCTATTATTATCCTCACTTTAAGAATAAGAATAACAAGGTCACAGAGGTAATGTAACTTGCTCAAGTTACTGAACAGCAATAAAATGAAAGTCAAACTCTGATTTGTCTCATCTGACACTTGTTTTTTAAAGTTAATATAGATTTTTAAATATCAGTATCTACAAATCTACTCCATGCCTTTCAGTGATTTTATGTATTCCATTATATGGATATACTATAATTATTTAAGGAAATACTTGCTAAAAATATAAATTTAGGTTATTTTAGTTTCTCATTAATACAAACACATGTCATTTTGTAACATATATATTTGCACATGTATGCAAGATGTATAGGGTTTGTATTTCTCAATCTGAAATGCTAGGTCAAAAATATGATGTATTTTTATTTTTTGAGTTGGAATCTTGCTCTGTCACTCAGGTTGGAGTGCAGTGGCAAGCTCATAGCCACCCTAGCGTCGACCTGCTGGGCTCCAGTGATCCTTCTGCCTCAGCCTTCCAAGTAGCCAGAACTACAGGCACATGCTACCATGCCCATCTAATTTTTTTATTTATTGCAGAGATGAGGTCACACCAAGTTGCTCAAGCTGTTCTCCAAACTGTAGGCTCAGGCAATCCCCTCATCTCAGCCTCCCAAAGTGCTGGGATTACAGGCTTGAACCACCGTGCCTGGCCATTATTTTTATTAATTGAAGTAAAATTTGCATAACATAAAATTAAACATTTTAAAGTATACAGTTCAGTGACATTTAGTACATTCACAAAAATGTGCAACATGACCTCTTTCTAGTCTTAAAACATTTTCCTCATCCCAATGTGAAATCTCATATTCTCTTTTCCTCTTCTTCCCAGATCCTAGCCACCACCAATCTATCTTCTGTCTCTATAAATCTGATATTCTGGATATTTCATATAAGTGGAATTATACAATAAGTGATCTTGTGTCTATTGCTTCTTTTATTTAGTATAATGCTTTTGAGATTCATCACATAGTAGCAGGTATTGGTACTTCATTCCTTTTTACAGTTGGATAATATTTCACCATTTGTATATGCCACAATTAATTTATGCATTCATCTATTGTGAACATTTGGATTGCTTCCACCTTTGGCTACTGTGCATAATGCTACTAATGAACATTCTTGTACAAGTGTTTATTTGAATGCTTGTTTTTAGTTTTTTGGAGTACATACCTAGGGGTGGAATTCCTAGGTCATTGTAGTTAAAATTTTGATAGACAGCCGGGCTCGGTGGCTCATCCTGTAATCCCGCACTTTGGGAGACTGAGGTGAGTGGATTGCCTGAGCCTGCAGGTTCAAGACCGACCTGGGCAACTTGGCGAGACCTCATCTCTACAATAAATAAAAAATGAGCCAGGTGTGGTAGCGTACGCCTGTAGTTCCAGCTACTTGGAAGGCTGAGCGGAAGGATCGCCGGAGCCCAGCAGGTCGAGGCGGCGGTGGCCGGGAGCGGCCACTGCACTCCAGTCTGGGCGACAGAGTGAGACTCCAACTCAAAAAAAAAAAATTTGATAGACATTGGCAAAATAGTTTTGAAAAATTGTACCACTATGCACTTCTGTCAAAAGTAAAGTAGAATGCAGGTCTTCTTACAATGTCACCAATACTAAGTATTGTCAAATGTTTCATTTTGCCAATCCAGTTAGTAAAAAAATACATTGTGCTGCAAAATGTTATTTTTCCATTAGAGTGTGGTTGGGTATCTGGGCAGCACTGTTAGTTGTTACTTACCCAAAATTCATTTCTCCTTCTATTTTGCTAATAGAACCCTGATTTTATTTGGAAAGACGGTATATCTGGTCCCCTGCAATCTTAGACTACAATTAGTCTAAGCGGGAGGTTCTCCATTGGAGGCCTTGGGAAATATGGGAGAGCTTGAGGCCACCAAATTCTCCCACGAGAGTGATGGGAAATTGTTGCTGGCATTTAGTGTCCATGACTGAAATCTAATAAGTGTCCCATGATTCATGAAACAATCCTCCAATCCTCTCAACAAATAATTTTCTAACTTCAAATGCAAGAAGTGTCCTGCTGAGAAACACAGGAAGCTGATCACCCAGGATTTAGCCAAACTCCAAGTTAAGGGCTCAGTCTTCACAAGACTGCCTTTACTTCAGATACCAGTCACAGTTTGGGGGTCCCTAGAGACATCTTCACTTCTGATCAACTGGCTACATATTTGAAAGTTCATTGTCTACCCTCAGTCAAGAACTCACTGAAAGTATTGTAGGTATAATTATAATTTTCATATTGCAAAGGATACAAACCAGAACCAGTCAATGGAAGAAACACAAAATTTGAGAGGGCTCCAAGCACATCACCCTCAGGGATGCATTACTCTCCTGGCACATCAATGCCTTGGTGTGCAGAGTTTTTATTGGGTTTTCACCATGTAGGTATGATTAATTGAATCATTGACTATAAGGCTGAATGCAGTCTTCTGCCTCCTTTCTCCAGAGATTAGGCTGATATCATATGGCTCAAAGCACCAGGTTTCTATCATATGATTGGTCTTTCTACCATGTCCCCATCTTGAGTCACTTTGTTAGCACAATCTATCAAATGTGGTCTGAAGGGCCAACTATAAATAACAAAGACACTCCTGTCACTTGGGAAGTTTTGAGGGTTTGGAGGTTACCTGCTAAGAACTTGGGGACAAAAACCAGCCAAAGTCCTCATTGTGCATCAGTCCTCAGTTGCTCAACCTCCCTTCCAGCTAGAGGTGGTTATGGATCACAGTTTTTGTCAATGAGACCTAAATGGAAAAAATGGGGTTTATAGGAAAGTTCATGCTGTCTTTTGTTTGCAACTTCCAGCTCCAAACTAACCCTTCTTCTTTGTCTTGAACTCTCTTGTAATATATGAAGTTGTATTACATCTTGTGTTGAGTAAAGTGAAGGAACAAATATATAGAAAGAGTTTTGTTCCCCTCATGGTGTTTTTTAATGCTGAACCAATGCCAGTAAGGGCTCCCACCTTCCTGCTTCAGATTTTTTTTGTATGTGAAAATGTAAACTCAACTTGGTTTGAGCTATTGTTAGATAGGAGCTCTTGCTTCTAACTTGCAGCCAAAGCTTTCCTGACACAGCATCTTAACATATGTTTATTGGCCACTTTGTTCCTTTTTTACTGAGAAACACCTGCTCATGTCTTTCGTCCTTTTTTTCCTATGTCATTTCCTTTTGTAAATTGGCTTGCTAGAGAACTTTGCATACTGGGGAAATTATCCCTTTGTCTAAAATATGTGTGCACAATTATATTTTTCTTTAATACATTGTCATTTGCCTTTTAACTTTCTTATGGCGGTTTTACTCTACAATTTTTTTTTTGCTTCCATTTTAATGTAGTCACATTTGTCCATCTCTTCTATGTTAGCTTTTGAGTTATGTGTGATTCTTAGAAATACTTTACTTACTTCAAAGGTATAAAATACTATATGGGATGTTTAAACATTATTGCATGTTATAGTAGTCCCCCTTTATCCATGGTTCCACTTTCTGTGGTTTCAGTTACCTGCAATCATGGCAGTCCAAAACTATTAAATGGAAAATTCCAGAAATAAAAAATGTGTAAGTTTTAAATTGCGTGCTATTCTGTGTAGTGTGATAAAGTCTCACACCGTCTGACTTTGCCCCACACAGGACATGAATCATCCCTTTGTCCAGTGTATCCAAGTTATATATGCTACCTGCCTGTCATTGACATTGTCTGTGCGTGACAGCCAACCATCGGTATTGTCTTGATTCAATGATCCAGGATTACCAAGAAAAGATGATCCTCCTTCTGACGTATCACCAGAAGGTCAATAGTAGCCTAATGCTTCGTCACAACGCCTACATCAGTCACTTCACTTCATCTCATCATACAGAAATTCTATCATCTTATATCATCACAAGAAGAAGAGTGAATGTAGCACAATAAAATATTTTGAGAGAAAGTGGGAGAGACCACATTTACACTACTTTTATTTAGTGTATTATTAAAACTGTTTTATTTTATTATTAGTTATTGTTGTATCTTACTGTGCTTAATTTATACATTAGACATTACAATAGGCTTGCATATATGGCAAAAAAGACATAGTATGTGTAGGGTTCAGTATTATCCACAAATTTGAACATCTACTAGAGGTTTTGGAACGTATTCCTGAGGATGAGTTGAGAGTACTGTATATTTCAACTTATTTTGTTATATTTAAAATTATCATACTTCGTTGTATCTAAACTTTATTATATTGTCTATATTAAGAGCTGTTTGTTGTAAGAACTAGTAACAGATAGCATTAAGCACTCCCCAGGCACCGTTCCCCATCTTTGCAAGTATTATTTCACTTAATCTTCATATTAGAAAGCAGATACTATTAGTTTTTTCATTTGAGAGGTGAGTAGCTAAAGCTTACAGGGTAAAGTACCTCACCTGAGGTCACATGCCTGTTGAGGGGACAGCCAAGACCTGACCCCAGATATCTGGGCACAGTCTCTACTCTTAATCATAATGTCCCACCAATAGGATTTTGACAGTCCCAGATTACTTCTCAATTATATTTCTTGCATTCTATTCTCAAGTATAATCACCATATATTGTTTCTACCTTTAGAAAATGGCTCATTGCAGCTGGCTTCTTGAAATCTTTGAATCTAGATGGGCTTCAAGCAGAGAAAAGCTCAAAACCACACAAAAAAAGAGATATACTTTAGCCCATAGAGCCTCACCTTCCACCTGTTTAAACATGTTACCTAAGAAAATAGTTAAGTAGTTTAAAATTAAAAGTAGTTCTCTCTCATGCATCTAAAAAGAAATGACTCTATTTCATTGAATTCTCCTAATCATTTATTTCATTTTCATTGTCAGGTTCTATGAGGCAATAGTAAAAAAGGGTACTTTAGAAAACTGCTCCCAATGCCAGCATGGGAAGTTTTGAGTCATTTTTCTAGTTGGCAACAATGATGGACATGAGTGTCTTGTTTTACGAAATTTGTTATCTGTGAATAAATTATGAAATCAGAAGTATATATTCCAAATAGCATGGGCAAAAGCCAGTTTGAACACCAGAAAAATGTGGGGGAAAAAAGATTCTTTCAGGAGAAAAACAGAACATCTGTTTTTAAACAACTAAAGTGTAGAAAAACGAATTTCTTCCTAACCATAGTTTCACAAACTGCCAACAGCTTCCCATGGGGCATTTTTACTGTAAAATAACAAGACTCCCTCCTTGTTATAAAATCATAGTATATGCTCATAGAATCTGCTTTTCATTTTCATTGAAACTATAAGCAAAAATGAAAAAAAGAAAGAAAGAAAATGCTCATTAGATATATTCTGATTCCAATCTCTGCATTCTGATTCCAACCTACTTACTATCATAAAACTTCCTTCAGGACCCAGAATGGTTAAGTCATTGCTGGTCATCCCATCTGCTTCAGATTTGGGCTAATTGCTGCAGCGGACATGTTTTAAGAGTACCTGGCATTTGTTTATATCAGTTATAGTATGATTGTCATGAAAGAAGAAGCTTGTTATGCTCACAGATCGTTAGAAACAGAAGACACAGCCCCCTAGGCCAGGCCACACAAGGAAGCACCACAGTACGTCAGGGGCAGGCAGAGAAGGGAAAAGCTGGACAAAGGCTTATATTGTGATTTCTACAGGAAGGAGCAGGCAAGGAAGGAATCATAGGCTTAGAATTGGCCAGTTTGAATAGTTTCAGGGCTCTGGGACACAGGGTTTGTCCCTAGGTATCTGGTTTCTGGCCTTGGGATGATTAGGGCAGGTATGGTAACCTGGAACATGGGAACATGATAAGAGAGGTGGTTGGAGACATAGACTATGGATTTTGATGACAAGGTATCAAAAATACAGACTGAAGAGACATAATTACTCCAAGACAATTATTGCTTCATCTGCTGTGAAATTTGTTTTTCTTGAGCCTTCCAGATTTTGTGTTATGATAGAGTAGCAGATGCTATCTTCTTACAGTCTTCTGATTTTAGTGGTGAGCTGAGGGTTGGGCATCTGACCCCATGTGACCAAAGTCCGTTTCTAGGATTTTTTAAGCGGAACCAGGGATGGGAGAGAATAGGGTTACAATATAGAGAGAAGCAGAGGTGAGGGAGAGAGGGGAGACTGGGGCATTTGAATCCTGGATTCAGTCATTCCTAAAGCTAATGCTATCTCTGTCCTTGATAATGAGAGTGATTAATTTGCTCTTTAGCCTAAATTAGTTTGAATTCAGCTTCTTCATTTGTATTGTATCTTTTTGAAAGAAAATATCTTTATGTGTATTAATTTGTTGTTGTAAAGTTCCATGATGGTTTTTGAAGGGATGCTTAAACACCTAAGCGGCTCTCTCATACAAGGTAGCATTACAAAAACTTAATAATTAGCTCTGAGGTGCTCAGATGAGAATTCAGAGTGACTGAACTTTCAAGGCAAAACAAAAGTGAGCTGATTTTGTTGGGTTTAATCATCTCTGTTTTAAGAAATTATGTTGAACTTACTAATGGGGCAAATTGAGCACTAATACATGACAAGACTCCCATGTAAGACAGCGCTGATGGGCACCACAGTATGCTAAGGTCCCTGGCAGTCAGAAACGAGTTCCAAGAAAATGATACTGTAGGCAATTAAGCAAACCATTCTCCAGCAAACACCCTATCTCTGGGGAAGAGACAGCGTATCCCGACCTACCTCCCAGAAAGGGATACTAATGAGAGCTATCTCTGCAGTCTCTGTGATGCTGGAACTGGGCAGAACTGTGAGTGGAATACCAGGAATCTGACTGCACTTGCTCTAATGGGAAGATGGTCTTCCTCCACAATAAGATACCAGTGGTAGCTGTTATTTGATGTTCTAAAACTCATCACTCTTCCTAACGCAGGTAAGCCTTTCGCAACACCATGTTTCTCATTTGCTCGGGCTCACCTTGCTGGGAATCTTCTTCCTCTTTCTCATGCAACTTGACATATTTTTTGTTTAAAAATAAAAATACATTGTAGGTACTCTTGGCTTATGCACTTCTTTTCACAAAGGAAATCAAACTTTAAATAAAAGACAGAAAACTACCCAACTCCTAGTTTCCTTTGAAGAAAGAGCCCAGACATTTTCCCCCTGTTATGAAGTTGGGGCACCTGAGCTGGTGGGGTTTAAGGAGCCGGGACACAGTCTACAATGACTCTGTGGAACCACAGCCACACCTACGCATTTGTTTTCTCAGCCCTGTCTTTGGAGTTTGAGCCGATGTCCCAGTAGGTATTTTTACTTCCATATTTACTAGTAGCAAAGACTTTAAAAGCACAAAGTGGGAATCCTTCTCTAAATATGTCTAGATTAAAAATATACTACTGGCATTGCCAAAGCAAACCTTGCCTCCCCTGGTTTTTAATACCTGACCTCTTCCTGTGGTTCTTTTTCTAACACCTGACTGTCCCTCCTCCTTGGAATACAGGCATGGTATTGTTCCCTAATGCCCTTTGTAACCTGCTTCCTGGAACCCTGGGTGAGGGGAGGGGGAGAAGGGGGAAGACAAATATTTAGATAATCATCAAACAAATAAAGATCTCCTTTCATTTTCATGAGCATCCAATCTAGAAACAAAACTCAACACTCAGCTGCATAATCCTTGTCATTAATTATTCATACATTCAGCTACATGTCCAATAAACATTTATTAAGTGCCAATTATGTATGAATAAGACATTGTCTTTGCCCCCTTGTCTGTGTCCTCCTGAAACTCCTGTTCTAATTATGGAGACAGACTTATGAATAGAAAGTGAGGTTATAGTATGGGAAGTTTTGTCCCTGTCACTCGCTGCCTATTGGAGTTCATTGAGTGAACCTCAGGGGACACTTTCCATGTGCCAGGTACTAAACAGTTCCCACCTGGTAGCTCACTAAGTCTTCTTCATAACCTTTTGGGATAAGGGGTACAGTTACTGTCCTCCTTCCTTTGTGAAGAAAGAGAATAACTGGAACTAAGTGACTTGTGCAAGATCATACCAGGAGGGAATTAGAAGCCAGGCAGTCAGTCGGACATGGTAGCACGCGCCTGTAGTTCCAGCTACTTGGAACGCTGAGGCGGAAGGATCGCTGGAGCTCAGCAGGTCGATGCTGGGGTGGCCATGAGCATGCCATTGCACTCCAGCCTGGGCGACAGAGTGAGACTCCAACTAAAAAAAAAAAAGCCAGGCAGTCTGACTCCCAAGCCTACAATCATCTTGTGATAGTGTCTACTCCTTACAGTAAAAACAAACCACCACCACAAACAAAACCCTCTCTTGACTTGACAACAGTGATATCACCTTCCCCCCAGTGTTTTCTTCACTAACTTGTCTTTCTTCACCCAGCCCTGAAGGATTCACCATGTTCCTCAGAAATGTGGTCATTGGCCCTAGTCTCTTCTACTTGTCTTAGTGGGAGAATGAACGTAATACACACATACAAGGAGGTATAAGCACACACTGGAAGGATGGGTTTATCCTTATTTAATTTTTTAATTTGCAGAACATATAAAGAAGGTACCATTTAACAGAATTTTTAGGCAGCATAGAATATAATCCACACGAAAATTTCTAGGCATATTACGAATGGGGTGGTCCAGCATTATTACACATTGAACGTGCCCATATTAGAAGAAAAAGAAATTTTTTTTCTGCAACTGCAGGAGCACGTGATGTCCTGTCAGGGGAAGTAGGCTTTTTGATCTGAATCAGGGCAGATGACCAACATCAGTTGGGGAAGTACCCTTCACAAGTGCACGGCCAGCACACCAGGGAGCTGCCCACAACTCCTGCCTATGGCCACTAGGGAAGGATTTTGTGTTACAGCCAGGCTCTGGTTTGAACTTAGCAATTTGAGCCTGCTATCTCCCTTACAAAAAGGGACTATTTTTTTAAAAAAATCATTCTGTAAACTCTGCAGCACCCAGAATGAAGTTGAATATATAGTTATTCAAAATGACTGGTTTGATAATCCACTTGCTTATTTTGCCAAATATTCCATAACTCCTCATCTCTTATCTCTGAGGCACTCGGATGGATTTTTTCCAACAGCCTGACTCTGATGACCCTATGGGGTAGCAAGGGAATATATGACCTGCTGCATCACATGCTGGGTAGCTGGGAGCACCAGTTACCTAACAGTTCACCTGTCACATGTTGGGTAGCTGGGAGCACCAGTTACCTGACAGGCAACCAGCTGGAGGTGCTTTCCAGGGTTCCTCTTGGCCCCCCCTTCCGACACTGCTCCCCTGTGTGGAGGACTACACTGGCCTGGGGACACACTCAACTTCCAGGGCTTTCCTAACATCCTGGAAGTCCCTTTGTTCACTTGCCATGCCAATATACATGGTGTGCTGACTAGGAGGTAGTAAGTCTTCCATGAAAAACCACCCTTTCCCCAGGTGGAATGGTGGCTATCATTGCTTAACACATTTTAGTCATTGTGGAAGCCTCTGCTGAGTGCAAGTGAAGAATGAGTTCTGGAGAACTGTGTTCCAACCCATGTGGGGGCATTCCTGCCCTTCTCTGGTTGGAGTGTATGGAGGCTGTGAGTATGGTTACCCGGAAACCTGGGGGCAGCTGGCAGGCGGGGCACCAGGTCCTCCATACCTGCCTGATGCTGTGGCATTTGTCCCAGACCAGCAGATAGACAGAAAGAACAGGCATCCCAGGGGCCACTCTCTGGATTCCCAGTGCCCTGCAACCTCCTGCTTTGTCTGTTTTATGGAGGATGGCAGGGTGACATGGTGGGTGACAAGGTAGGGGCAGGAAAGAGAAAGAAAAGTCAGTATCATATGCAGGAGGCAGGACAGCTGTAGCAGAGCTGCCAGATAACATGCAGGATATCCAATTAAATCTGAATTCAGGTAAGCACCAAGTAAGGTTTTAGTATAAGCATGTCCTAAATGTCACTTAAATTCTTATATGTGAAATCTTGGGACTCTATTGTGCCATCACTAAGCTTCTTCCACCTTTGTCGAGAAAACCACTTCCCTTCCACAGTTTCCCTGTTGTAGCCAAGTCTGCATTTTAAACAGTTAACCCAGAGGAATCTGAAGTTGAAGAACTGCTGTATAGCCAAGAACATTTGATTCTGTTCCTGGGCGAAGAATCTTACCCAAGGCGAAGAATCCTACCCAAGACCTGGTATTATACGTTTACACATTCCATACTTCAACCCACCCCAAACCACAACCTGTGAGGTCCACCCTGGGGGTAGCATCATCCTCCTTATAGGTGAAGAAATCGAGGAAGAAGATTGTGTCAAAGTTAAGCCTCAAAGCATCTAGCAATTTGGGGGTTTAAAGCTGAAGTCTTTTATTCCCTCTTCAAAATCTCCATGGCCTTTCTTTTTCTCACAGAACTTTGCCTAGTTCAGGTGTCCACTCTCCTCACCCAGAGTAGTCTAGAGGAGGGAAGATATTGATTAGGTTAAGCCAGTCTTGGTGTTGGGTGATCCCAGTTTAATATAAAGCTAATTATATGGTGGGTGAGTTCTGAGTAGAACAAGCCAATCATGGCAGTGGTAGATCCTGTTAGAATAAGCCCATCAAGGTGTATAGGTAGGAACTGGGGCTTCTGGTTGGAAGAAGCCAATTCTTTTTTTTTTTTTTTTGAGTTGGAGTCTCACTCCTTTGCCCAGGCTGGAGTGCAGCAGCATGCACTCTCACGGTCACCCCAGCGTTGACCTGCTGGGCTCCAGCGATCCTTCTGCCTCAGCCTTCTGAGTAACCGGAACTACAGACGCGTGTTACCATGCCCGGCTATTTTTAATTTTATTGTAGAGATGAAGTCTCACCAAGTTGCCCGTGCTGGTCTTGGACTCGCGGACTCGGGCAATCCACTCACCTCGGCCTCCCAAAGTGCTGGGATTACAGGCTGAGCCACTGAGCCCAGCCCAATCTTTCTATTAATAGACCATTCCCCAGAGGCCTTGACTTCATTCTGGTTGATGAGACAAGAGGGGAGGGCTGGTTAGTGGTTTCTGAAAAATTTCTTATCTCATGAAAGAGAGACTCAAGCAAAAAGAAAGTCATATATCACCAAGGGACATTTATAGGGTATGCTTATGATGCCTGAAAATGTGGCCACCATCTGGCAACCTAGAGGACACCTGCTGGAGAACAAAGCTGGCCCCATACGAGGGCCCCTGAGGGTGGCTTTGAGCTGCCAAAACAGCCAAGCCCAGAGGCCTCCTACCTCAGAGCTTCTTCTGAAGTAGTAAGATGCCCCTATTGTTCAAAGGTGTGATTTGGGCTAGGTATAACAGACTGGGTACCATTTCTACATAAAGAGTTGGTAAAATAAATAAAGTATTGTATCATCACCAACAGATGCTTTATAAAGAAGAAAACAAAGTCTACGTGAAGTTCTGGATAGAACAGACTTCAAAGCTATATGCTTTGCAAGACAAGAAATGTTGGGTTTCCACAGGAGAACCTCAGTTTCAAAGTGCTAGATCAAGGCAACGGGAACACTCATTTAGGAGAAAGGTCCATCACAGCTTTTGTCAGCCATTCAAGAGCAAAACAGCAGCCTCTATACAATTAGTTTTCATTTTTACATATTATTTGAATAAATATAATTTTTGTGGTGGTGTGGAGAAAACACTTGTGTGTCTTACAGCTTAACTGTGGCAGAGGCAGAATCCTCAGTTCAGATCTGGATTTTAGGAATCCAAGTGTTAAGCGTGGACTGAGCACGGCTCAGCCATTCTTCAGGGTCTCAGAGCTGCGTAGAGGTGTGTATTGAGTGGAAGGAGGTGATTAGAGAAAGAAGAGATTGTGGGGAGTGTGCAGGCAGAAACAGGGGATGCATGAGGGAGCGGGGCCCAGGGAGCCAAAGGAGGGCGAGCCCATAAGGAACTCGCGAGCAGAGGCCTTGCTCAGGAGGACAGGTGAGGCCCTCTGTGTGGGATGACACACCTGTCCATGTGTGGAGACCAGGAAGTCCTGGGGCTCTTGATTTGGGGAAACGGCTTGGGCTCAGTTTTATCTGATGATCCTGGTAGGGCTTAGAGTCATGTTTTTCCAACCAAGGGTGGTAGTCCTTTGAGTAGCTCATGTAATCAGCTTAGTGGGTTGAGACCAGGCAGTTAAATAAAGGCTAGGAGGCGAGTCAAATAGAATAGGAAATATCAGGACACATTTCATGCTTGATTGTTATGTAGAGTGTATAAATGCATGTGGTGTGTTTGCGTGTGGGGGGATGTGTATGTGTGTATGTAATGTGTATATATGCATGCACATGTGTATGTAGATCTGCGATGTGCATGTGTGTGTAGTATGTAAGTGTGTATGATGGCTGACAATTAAGTTGGCAGACTTCCTCGACAAAGTGCTATATGATTCATTGCGGAATATCACCTCTGAAGTACTCCCCTTGGGAAGCTATGCACCAACACCAGCACCTAGTCCACCTGTCAAAGTCATTTTGGAACTCTTTCTGGAATAGCCATCAGAGCTGTTGTCATATTACCCTTGATGTCCTGAATATCATCAAGTGTCTTCCTTTCAATATTTCCTTTACCTGCAGGTAAAGAAATAAGTCATTGAGGGCCAGATCAGTTGAGGAAGGAGAATGTTCCAGTACAGTTATTTGTACAGTGCGACCAACAGAAGTGCATGGTGGTGAGGGAAAGGGCCCTAGAAGCCTTGGCTGCTCCATCGTGGCCCTAAAGGCTCCTATTGGTTATCTACTTGTTTTTACTTCAATAAGAAAATACTAGGTATTTAGACTTGGAAACCGCTTCCCAAAGGAAGCCTCACCTTTGTTCTGTGTTTTGTTTTGTTTTGTTTAACTTTATTTAAGAGTCAAATGATGCTGAGTTTTAGGCATTTTTCAGAGGGGCAAAAAATTCTCACTCGCTTCAACTCCCAAGCACCACTTGAATACACAGACTTCATACATTCTGACTCTTCTCTTCCTTCAAGAAGGCTGTGTCTGCCACAGGCAGCTGAAGGTGTTGGGCTCTGGGGACATTCCCGTGAAAGCTGAGCTAGCGACTCAAGTGGCAGGACTGGGATACCAAGCAGCCCACTGATGGCAAGTGAAACAGACCCAGCCCCCGGTCTCCATGGGCCAGTCCTGCCCGCCTGGGTGATACAGTGGCATAATTTCTCTCCATTCCCCTATCTATAAAAGCAATTCCCTCGAAAGGTGTTAGATACTTCCAAAGTGAGTATCAACAGAAGAAGCAGTCTCTTCACCTGGTTCCAGAAGCCATAATTTAGGAGGAACATTTGGCCAGGAGAAGCCCAGGGTCTCCCCAGCCTAGACTGCTACACCAACACCACCCCCTGAAGCAGGCCGGGACTGAAGATGGGACAGGCCCCACTCAGCCTGGAGCCACAAGCTATGGTTCCCTACGGTGCTCTAGGCTGTGAGCCAGGCTCTCCAGTTTCTTTCCCTTTTGCTATTCCTGAGCTTTCAATAAAATTGAAATTCTATAAAGTTCCTTCTTGAATCAGTTGCATGAAGGAGTTTAAAAATATATATATTGTGTCTTCAGACTGGGGATAGCAAATGAGATACCAATGTCACTGTGACCATTGACTTGCCACTGCAGACATCACTAATGGGTTGTGGCCTCTCTCTGTTGGGCTCAAGCTTTCAAATTGTGACAACACAGCCCCACGGGGAGTTGCAGCAGGAGCTGGCACACTAGACCGACTCCATTTGTCCCTTGTTATAGAGCCCTGAAGGGGATGGTGGTATGGTGGCAGCCACAGTCCATGTGTGACCTGGAGGAGACAGTGCTGCTCAGGGACACGAGCTGTCCCCAAAGGCATTTTTCCACCCTTGCCACGAGAGAAGGATCAAGGTGAGTTACTAAGGCCAGCTTCAGCGTCCTTACAACACAGCAGAGATGTTTTGGCCCAAACTGTCCAATATGACTTATGCCTTAGGTATTATCCCCAGTTCTTCCTGAGGAACCCCAGCAAGGATGGAGAGCGTGGTCCTGAGGTGACTCAGTGCCTTGGGAGTGTGAGGTTTATCCCAGAAGCAAGCATGTAGGCTCCAAAATGAATACTCATCCATAGCCCTTGCAGAGACAGGCATCAAGTGAGTAATGAGCTGAGTGAAAAGCATTGCCAGCCTTGCCCAGAGGGCAGGGCTCCAGAACCAGGTGCTGTCACACACCAAATCAGTTTCTCAGTCTCAGGATGGCAGAACCATGCACATCCTCTCCCATGGATCCTTTTGTGGATTCCTCTGGGACTACCCACTCTGAAGGGGATTCCCCAATTTTGCATGTCAAAGTCTGTCCTTGAGGCAGGGCCTTCTGCCTCCCTCCTCTCCCACCCTTCTCAGCCCCCCTTTTCTCACTTTTGCCCTACAAGTAACAGGCAGAGAAAGGACAATTGTTTCTGAAGCTTGCTGAGTCTTAAAAACCACCTTTTCCAAAAGATGATGACCCTCTACCCACCCCTGACCACGGGGCAGGACCATGACATACGGGCACCCTGAAGATAATTTGGCCCTCTTTCAAGCCAATATTCTTTACACAATCCAACATCAATTTAGCAGATGTGGCAGTTAAAAAAATAAATATGAGATTTATTCTATTTATGCCCCAAACAAGGGATTTATAACAGTCATTCATTAGGTATCATTTCTCAGACCATGAAATTTATTGGCAGCCATAAACAAGTTAAACTGCTTAAAATGTGGATAATAAAATAAATCCGTTTTATGCTCTCATTTTCGATAAACAGCACTATTCTGTGCCTCCAACATTTTCAAAATTTTAGCTGACGCCGCCTGTTGGTTTAGGTGACTCGGCTGCCTGATCTCAGAGTTGGAGGCTGGGCTTGCAGTTTCGATGACTCAACGGAGAGCCATCCTGCAACTGCTACTGCAACTGCCACTTCGCAAAGCACAGCATCTATGTGGCCGGAAAGGGGAGTGGGGAAGAGTCTGGAGGCATGCAGTCCCACCATGACCTTCAGCAAGTGCTGAGGTTGTCACTCACCGGTTACCTGCACCTGGTAGAGGGGTGAGCACACAGCCTGGAACTCTAGAAGTGGGGGAGGTAGACAGAGGTGTCTAAAACCTAGGGAAGTCGCAGAAGACAACCTCTTGATTGATTGTGTAAACTCTTCCCCTGCACCATTAGAACCAAGGGCAGCTTGAGGGCATTCATGGAAGTTGAAGGCTCAGGCCGAGGGAGACCATGTGCTCCCTGTCTGCATAGCTGTCAGTGGATAGAAAAAGTGTGCACTTTGACAGAAAAGTGCCATATCCTTTGACTGTGTCTGTTGGCATATCTCCATCAATCACAGCTCCATGTTCTTCACCGGAAATGGATTCAACATCCACATCACAAGCTAGGCAAGATTAATGTGGAAAGTCAAGTTCTCTGGCCTTAGAATTCCAATTTATTCCAGTGTGGTCTCAGCGGAGCTTGTGGAGCACTGCTGCTGGATGCTGTGTCTCTGGACTGCCCTTGTCCTATCTCTGAACTGACTGCAAAAGCAAGATCTGAGGTTGTCTTCAAAGCAGTCACTTGAAGGTGTCTCTCTAACTACCCCTACCCCCACCACCCATGTTAGCCTTGTTCTCTCCCTAGAGGACTCCTGGTATCCGAGAATACCCAGGCTGGCTTCTCTGCCCTTACCTCACCAAAATCCTCAGGACACAAAGCTGAAACACTGGCTCCAAGATGACAAGGCTCCTGTTTGTGAGAAATTTTTGACAGGTTGGGTTAGAGAAGCTCTCGGTGCATAATAATGAGAAAGCTGTCAGGCTAAATGGCATTCTGACATTTGAAGGAAGAGGTTCATATAATTTTTGGTTGTTTAAGGACAAGAAGCCTAGAACTCAGTCTTGTTAAGATGACATGGAGCAACAAGCAATTTTTCACCTCTCTTCTCCCTTAATAAGTGGAGACTAATAGAGAACTTGTTATTATAGCAAACTTACCAAATATGACAAGCAAGCATGTGGGAGAGAAACACTTCAATAAGGTGCACTTCTATTCAGCAGCAGCATCTCCGTTACCGTCATCACCACACATCTCCTGTGTGAGTAGGGCTCTGACACAGAGCTGTCAAGGGAACTAATTGCCACTGTCCTTGATTTTGGGATTGCAAACCTAAAGGAAATAATGCTGAGGGGCAAAGGGGAAATTACATTGGATACCTTCACTAAGTAACACATGTGTATAGCATCAGCCATGTTATATCAATAGCTTTCATGTTAACACAGCACAATCTTACATCCTGGAAATGACCCTCAGAGCCTTATGCCTCTCCAATCTGAAGGGGCAACAGCGAGGAGATATGGTCAAAGTCACAGTTTTCGCTGGACCAAAGGCTCCATCCAGGAAATATCCCAACTTAGTTCTTTCCTGCCCATACCCTTCCCTTCTAGTACCTGGTCCTGCAAGAGGATGGGGCTTCTCCTCTAGGGTCTGTGAAGCTGGAGTTGGTTTCTCCCCTTCAGGTCTGCACAGTCCCAATTTCTGCTGTCCTAACTTCTGCTGTCCTAACCTTTCTCCTGCTGGTCCAGATTAATCTATCACTTGGGGATTTGTTACTGAAGATAGGCATTATCGTTGGCTTCACTCCTACATCTGTACCTCGGAATGAGCCTACAATTTGGGAGAATTGATGCTGAAGGAAATTTTCTCTGATATGCCTTTCTCCGGCCAACATGACTAGAAAGGTTGGGTCTGTTAAGAGAAGTTCTTGCTTAAATCAATGACACACCTAAGAGACCCCTGTTTTAATATAGAATGCTTTTTGTAAATGAAAAATTTTCAATCTTGGCACTATGGACATTTGGGGCTGATCATTCTTTATTGTGGGGATGTCCTGAGCACTAGGGTGGTTAGCAGCATCCCTGGTCTCTACCCACGAGATGATGCCAGAATACGTCTTTCCCAAGTTGTGACACCCCAAAATGTCTCTGCACATCAATAAATGTTCCTAGTGGGCCCTCATCTGAGAGCTACCGTTGGCGTATTCCTTTTTCAAAAGATACTTAGAAGTCCAACAACTCATGGGGTTGTCATGACATCTTTCCCTCCCCAGCCCCCACGTCTGGACTTCGTTATCGGATTTGGTATAAATCCATTTAGCCCTCCTTCCTGCAGGTGTTAGTTTGAAGTAGTTATATAACAACAGGATTCCCATCTTTTGAAAATTTTTATACCTGTAGGTTAAAATTATTATTCTAATGATAATAATTATACAAAAAAATAATAATCAATGTTATAAAATTAGCACAGAAGATAGCTAGTCTGTAAAGAAACTTCAAGGTTCCAACTCCCACCCACCCTCCCACTACCTTGCATTGTTAAAATGCAAGGTAGTGCCTATCATAGTTGTGGAATGGTGGTGAAGAACTGCAAAGATCAGCCCAGGGGAGCAAAAAGGGCCTTGGGCTATAAGTCAAGAGACGGGGTCCTAGCCTCAACCTCTAATCTTAGGAGAAGTGTGACGGTGGATATGTCACTTCAGATTTGGTCCTTAATTTCTCCCTTCTTACAATGAAGTAATTTCCACATTTCTTCTGATATGAGCTATGTTGACATTGGAGACACTCTCATTGACACATCCCAGTTTAGACAGTATTTATCATTTAATGTTCTGGTAGAAAAGGCAGTTTCTATTCTGTAATTGAAGATAGCTCTTCCCCATAATTGGGATCAAGAATTCCAACACCCTGGGTGAGAACTCCTGAAATATATACTCTTCACCATTTCTCCTGGCTCTAAAATTCTAGAGTCAAAGAAGTTGTTTAATCTGTCCTGTTGCCCTGTCAGCCAATACAGTGAACAACATCCTAATTCCCTGAATTCCCATCCTTATTACTAACCAGCAGGCTACTCACTCTCCAAACTACCTCTTCATGAAATCTGCCATACTACTCACAGCTGTGGCCAGTCCATACCATGAAGTTTTCCAGTGGATGAGTCATCTATTTTTGTAAGTTGCTTGTTGTGAAACTAGAGCATAACGTATGGATTTATACATATTTTGGCATCTTCCTTTTTCAAAAGAGACTTTGAGGCCCAACAAATCATGGGTTGTCTTGACACCTTTCCCTCCCCAGCCCCCATGTCTGGACTTCATTATAGGGTATGGTGTAAGTCCATTTAGTTCTCCTTCCTTCAAGTGTTAGCTTGAAGTAGCTACATAACAACAGGATTTCCATTTTTTGATAATCGGCTGAATAGGCTAAACTCAGGCTATAATTTATTACTCCTGACTGTAGTCCAACCTTGTTGTCTCTCTTCTTGGAGCAAGGTGTTTAATCTCCCTTTACCTCAGATTTGGAAGGGGCTTACTCATGTGTTGACCCATCTGTTAGACATCTATGCAACCCCTGCTGTATGCCAATAATTATACTAGGTGCTGGAGTTATAAAGATGACTAAGACTTGCTCTCAAAGGATACCTCAGTCTAATAGGATTATAGTTCTAACTCAACCATTGTCACACAGTATGGTAAGCAGCAAAAATGAAACAAGCTCATGCTACATGGGAGAATGCAAAAAAAAAGATAAATCTTTCCTAGAGAGACAAGAGGCATTTCAGAGGAGATTCCACTCGAGCTGCTTCCTACAAGATGGGCAGCAGTTTCCCATGGGTATAAAAAGAGTGGGGAATGATAGGTACAAAGGCATGGCGGTTTGAAACAGCATGGAACGTCTAGGAAACTGCAGGTCTGCAACTTGTGGTGTAGGTGTGTGTGCGTGATTGTGTGTGTGTCAGCGTGTGTGCATGTGCATGTGTGTGTGCATGAGCATAAGTGTGTGCATGCATGAGCATGTGTGTGTGAGCCTGTGTGTGCATGAGTGTGAAAACCTGTGAGCATGTGTGTGTCCATCTAAGTGTGTGTGTGAGCATTTGCATGTGCATTTGTGTGTATATGTAGGTGTGTGTCATGGGAGCACAGTTGAGGAAAACTGTGGCAGCAAATGAAGATGAGGCAGGCAGAGACAGATCACAGCAGACCTTTGAGTGATGTGGTAAGGAGTTTGAATTCATTCACAAAAGAATAGAGGACATTTGAAGAATTTTAGAGGAATTACCACGATCAGATTTACCTTTCTGAAAAATATCCAAGAAGCAGAGTGGAGGATGGGCTCCAGGAGGGACCTGGGAGACATTTGGAAAGTGACACCATATGGGAAATGAGGGAGAGCCGGAAGGCTAGATGATGGCAGATTTCAGGATTGGGGACCAGGGGAATGAGGTGCCATTTGCCAAGAAGGGGTACCCGGGGAAAGGAAGAGTTTTGTGGAAAAGACAGAGACTTTCGTCAGGAATATGTTGAGTGTGAGGTGGCCACAGAGCAGCCAGGTGCAGAGGTCTAGTTCTCCATCTGTAATGAGACCTCTCATCGTGAAAACGTGGTTAAAATTCAAGAGGCGCTTTGAAATCCCCAGATGAAAGGCACCGTGGGCACGCACGAGATCATTCTTTCAGTGTGCTTCCTACACGGACCTCACTGCCTCATCAGTCGGTCTTTCATGATGCAGAGAACCTCTCCTCATCTTGATTTTAATTGCCTTTGATGCCTGTCCCAGCGTATTCCAGGCATGAAAGAAACAAGCCTCTCAACTGTAAGATGTGGGATGGGCTCACGCAGGGAGCACTCTGAAGTTCCAGCACAGGCAGCCTGAACCCAGAGAGGTGAGGTCTGTCCTTAGTTTTACAAGTGTGAGATTCAACTCCGTGAAATCACTCAGTAATTCTATGCCCCTTGGTTTGGTCTGTTTAATCAGAGTTGGAACTCTTTTACAACATTCATGATTCTTTTATCCTGAGGATCTACTACATGGCTGGTGTTCGGGATTTAATATTGAACAAGACTGACATGATCCTTGCCCTCACAGAATGAATTATCTAATAATAATAAGAATTTTTAAGGCATCTCATGATCAAGAAAAAGGATCAAGACTGAGTCAAATAGTCCCAAGAGAATTGCTTCAACTTCAGAAAACAAATGGACATCTCTCTTGAAGATACCATTTGGAAATCAGTTCTTTCCCTCTGCAAGGCCTCATAGTGGAAAAACAGCCAAAGCAGAGCTCCTGTTGGGGCTGAGGCACTGCATGAGTCACCACTTGTGTATAATCTTCTGCATCCTGGAGAGTCATAACCAATGCCCCCATCTTTCCCAGAGAACGTGTTTACACGGCATTATTACCATGATTATTTATGACTAGCCTTGCTGCTTCCAGGGACAAGGGCAAGTACGAGCTGGGAGCTCATTTTCAGCCTAAGGAAGTGGAATGAAACAATGTTAGAATCTACTTAACAAGGACATGGAGCTGTTCTGCTTAATCTCCCCGGACACCTCGGGGAGAGGGGACTGTCTGCCCTGGCCATCCCATTGGAGAAAACAAATACATCCGGAGGGAGGGGAGCCCAGGCGCACTGCTTCCAAGACTTTGTGTTCTGAAGGAAGAGGCACTTACTAGAAAAAAGCAAGAGCATGGTCATTCCTGTGGGCACTGTGCCTGGAACAATGCTCTTCTTTCTCCCCCAGGTCCTGAATCCACTTCCAAACCTTTGCTTCCTCCCTCTCTTCTGCCCTCATTATTCAACACCTGCTGTTTCAGGTACCATGTTGCAGTCTGGAGATACACAAGTAAAACCTATAATCCTTGCCCTTGACAACAAGCTACCCCTAACGGGACCATCTTACCAGGTCAGGGTATAGTCTCTAACCACCATGACTGCAAGACCCTACCTTTTGATGGGCTTAGAGGTGTTACAGAGCATTGCAAGGGGGCTGTGCACATGTGGTTAATTGGTAGGAACCAAGTGGTATTTCAAGGCTGGAACAGGACTAGATCCTGTTGGTTGGCAATTGGAAATTTAGTTGGCTGCTGATGGATTAATTGCCTTCCTCCTTTCCCCCTTCCCTCAGAGAAGCACTCTTCAGCTTCTGGCCTGGGTACAGGCAGCATGTAGTGCAACCCGAGGTAAGGGCTCAGCAGGAAGCCCGGAGCGACTCATTTCACATCAGGGCTCCCATGAGTGCTTGGCTGCATTGGCGTCAGGTTTGGGACATATGAGTCCTTGGGAGAAGTTTTCTGTGATCCTAGCCCAAGGCCTGGAGTCCAGACTGGGTAGACCAGGAACATGTATGGGTGGGAAGCTTGATGCCCATCCAAAAATATCCTTTGACTATTTTTTTCTCTACTCTTTTGCCTCCATATGTCTTACACTAACATCTTCCCACTATTGTCTTAATCTCATATCAAAGTTTAAAAAAATTCACTTTCGGAAAATGTTTTATTCTTATTTTTTTCAAAACATTTTTTCTTGTCATGCAGGCCTTCTTTCCTTTACCTTTTATAACTTCCTTTTAGCTTCCAATGTCTTTATTCTCTCTTCCTATTCTTTCACAGGAACAAGAAAACATAAAGCCAAGGGACTAAAAACTGGTTCCCCTTTTCCTGAAGACCAGAAGTATCCATGTCAAACCTTTTTCAGACAGGAAAGGGAGGGGGATGCCCATAAGTTGTCCAGCCTTTCTTTGAAAGCTGTGGGTTTATGCTGCTACAGATATAAAGTGTCAAGAACTGAGGAAGGTAGAAGGAAGATGTTAGTGTGTGATTATAATACAGATATGCGTAGTTGGGCCCAAATCAAGGGGGATGTTACCCAAGCTGGGCCTTGAAAGATGAGTTGAATTTTGCCACTTCTCCTAGTCACCACAACTTTCAATAGGCTAAGATAAACATCAAGGGTAATTTAAAGCAGAAAACAAGAGCACGGGAAGGGGGCGGTGGAGCGAGTGGGCTGTACCCACTGCCTGCCTTAGTGTGGATGGAGAGGCAGCTGGGCTGGTCTCAGCACATGAATTTATGGTCTCTTAAAAATTCTTTCCAGCAAGTGACCTCCTTCTCTGACTCTAACCCATCTCTATGCCCCATAACGCAGCCTGACATGAGGGATCCTCATGTGGAGGGCAAAGGGGGCAGTCGGAAAATTAGTTGGCTGCTAATGGATTGAATCGCCCTCCCTCCTTTTCCAATTTCCTGTGCTCCAGGGATGACTCTGAGAATCAAAATCTCCAAGCCGGCAGTGCAGTCACAGAACTTTCAGAAACCTGTGGTGCACCATGTAGCCAGAAAACAGGAAAGAAGGAGCAGGTGGTCAAAGCAGACAAGGGCAGATCCCAGTGGGGAGGCCACAGGTTGTGTATTGAAGCCAGACTAGAACATACCAACATTTTGCATGAGTGTTTGATTTACTACCAGATTGCCCAACTGGATGTATTCTTGAGTAGAAATTGCTGAATTAACTCTCTGACATGCTTGACTACAATGTCCATGAGTAGGCTTTCATTTTGTAATAATTGACTGAGTGCTGGCATTTCGTATGCTGCTTTCAGACCAGAGTTAATATCTGTGCAGATGCCACCCTGACAGGACTTGGGATCACAGACATGCAACCTCCCAGTGTTTCCCCCGCTGCAGAGCCCCTCCTTTCCCCCAAAGCCGCAACCACTGCCTCTGCTACTACTTCTGTTGCTTTTACTGTCACCATTACCAAACTGGGCCTAGTTTCTGACCTGGCCACCTTAGGGCCCTGCAGTACTCCAGACCAGTCGCTCAATGCCTGTGCTGGCTCCCATGCTGCAGGCCTGAGCCCACTGTGTACCTGCTCGATATACCTCCTCAGGGACATGTCCTACTGTCCCACCAGACTTCATTTATAAAACACAAGTGCAAAAATAAAATTATTAAGAATTTCAGGACAGGTCCAACAGGGCATTAAGCCAAGCACTGGGCTCTTCTGAGAGTGGAAATGGTATAACTAAACGGGTCATACACACACACACACACACACACACACACACACACACACACTTGAAGCTGGCCCCAAGTACAAGGTAGCAGGTAAGACAGGAGAGCTGAGAGAAATTCCTCCAAGACACTATAGGCCTTCATACCCTGCTAGGACCTTACAGAGTTTCAGGAGAAGGCAGCAATGTGAAGAGACATACACATAGGAACAGAAAGACGAGAATGGAACTGGAGGCCAAACAGAAATTTTCAGTGATACATAGAACTTGGCAGAGAAAAATCTGCCACAACTTACCTGGCTGGTGGCTAAGTTATGTAGCATAAAAAGATTCCAGAGTCTTGCAGTACTCAGCTACTGAGTCATGCTGGGGGGAAAGGCATGACTTGCTCCTCAAAAAAAAAAAAAAAAAATT